>NW_012133241.1:0-23264 GCF_000313525.1 Fibroporia radiculosa | reverse complement strand
GACACAGGATTCAGGAGGGGTTCACTATGCAGATTATTCCGGAGAAATTAGAATAGAGGCATGTATGTTCTTCACATAGTCATGGTGAGTTATTATGTCAATCGGACATGGCGATCACCCACCCGAGGCCACTCTTGGTCGAGATGTAGTCCTCAAAACACACTCGCGAGGCATTCGAGTCGCTCTCGTATTTTTCATTCGTACGAAAATCACACAATGGTATCATAATTGTATTTTGTATCATACGTGATTTATTGGGATTTTTAGAGGGGGAGGAGCAGCTGTAAGTTCAGTAATTGCACTACTGTTGCGATTGCATTACTGGTGCAATGATAGTATACGTTTCACATTCATAGTCAGAGTTTACCTTGTGAGCTGCCAGTGAAATCTAGTTCTTCTCAAAGACGGCGGGAAAAGTGAGCCCTAAACGAACTGGAACAGAAATTGAACTTGAGGATGGTATGCAGAATGTTAGCAACGTACTCGAGCAGCCTCCAACTCGGATACGTCAGATTTGCCTCCGAGTTTTGCGGCCTCGGGCTGACTGATCAAACTGATATCCCTGCCGAGCTCTTGCACCTGTGTCCAAAACTCCTTATTACCTGGCTGCTCGTTAACACACGCATCTCGCAGATCTCGCAAGAAGCTGAACAGCATAGCACATGTAAGTAAGAACCGTTAACCAATCAGCCATGTAACTCACGCATTCCATGCATCAATCTCGTCTTCCTCTAGCGTCACCTTTCTCAACTCCTGCATGCATTGGAGCATCTCCTCCGTTCGTCTCGACGCGAATGGTCGTAGCAGAACCTCTTTGATGACCACTCCAAGATCCTCTACCGCTTTGGTCACTACGTCACCTTGTGCAATGTTCTGCTTGAAGTCCTCAAGTGGATATGTCGAACCAATGATTCTACCAGGAGCAAGACCTGACCCAGATTCTGTGTCTTGATCCGGACCTGGCGTCGGCAGCATAGCCGGCGTCTTGTCGAGCAATAGCTCCTCTTCATCTTCTGTTTCACTTTCGGTCTCGCTGTCATCCACGTTGATTTTCTTATCTTTGACATGTGTCTGCCGATCGTGCCCGGTGTGTTGGGTAGTAGCTAGAACCTGGGAAGCAGCCTGAGCCTGAGTCTGAGCCTGCTTGTGTTGGGGAAATTTGTCCAAGAGAATAGTATCGTCGTCGTCATCTCGAGCACGGACGTGTCCATCTTTTCTTACTCTGACAACTTTCCTTGGAACTAGAGAATCTTCATGATAGGGTGATGTTGTACATTGAAGACTCAACTCACCTTCTTTCACTTTGAATACCCGCTTGCACTCATCAATTGCATCATGAGCCCGTTTCAGCACACGTCGTGGTGGGTCGAAATATTTGGTGAGTTCAGGATGAGTGGGAGGGAGCGGATGTGTATTGAGGTCGGGGACGACGGCCGCATGAAACTGGGCTTGCTTGACGCGATGTATAGAAGGATTGTACGACAGTCTGGTATCGAACCACGGTGTCCGATTGCTGTAATCGAGAGGTGACATCAGCCCTATATTAAGAACCAAATTGCGAGACGTACCCTTCATCGTCTTTCTCGCCTGCCTCCATCAAGTCCATGGCATCCACGAAGCGTTCCATAGCATCCATTTGGTCTTCTGTGGGTAGGTAAGGATGAGTAGCAATAATCTCGCCCTTCTTGTTTATTAACATATCCAGGGACGGGAACGCGAAGTTGCGAACGTCGTCTGCAAACGGCATCTTCGCAATCGATAAGCTCTCCGGAGTCGTGTACGCATAGAATAACCTGCACACCTGGACCCACAACAAACAATCGACTTTCTCAAACATTGTCGGTACCAGTACGCCCATCTTCGGGTCCGCACCGTCCCGAGCAATCCATCGAGCGATCGCAAAAGCACCCTTCTCATACATGGCTTGCACGACAGCACTTAGTGCAACCTGTTGCAGCGGCTGGACCGGGTCAGCCCAGACGTACGTCACTTCAGACATGGCGTACTCGCGGCGGAACCTTTTCTCTGGGAAAAATCCACAAATCTCTATGCCCTTGCGTGTCGGGAGCCGCGGAAATTGGCCATCTGGACAAGGCGCGTAGGATGACCCATACTTGAATCCGCGTACGAGCTGTTCTTTCTCGACCTTTTCTATAGTCTTGGACTTGGTGCCACTGTCGTCGTCTTGATCACCATCCATGCTAGCATTGTCGTCCATCTCGCCTTCCTGGTCGATATAGTATTCAGTACGCATGCGAAGCTGGGCATATATTGCCTTCGCCTCCTCGTCTTCGTTGACACGCATATCATGTTGACCCTCTGCACTCTCGCGCTTGGCAAATTTCTTCCAGCTTTTAGGTCGAGTAACTGCAGTGCATTTGCTCGCCTTTACCACGATCTCAACTGCTTCTTCTGGGCATACATCAACATCACCTATCCGAAGGACATTTCCCATCAGCGTCGACTTAGTTTGTTTGATATCTGGACGCGCGAGCTCTCGTAGCGCGAAATTACAATTTCCCACAACTCCATTTTGTAACTTCTCCACAAACGTATGATAAAAGGACTCGTTGGCACGCTAAACCTGGTTAGCTACTTTTGTCGCACTCCTCAAATAAACACATACCTTGAACTTAGTTTTACCCTCCTCGTGAAATGGAAGCTCGTCATCATCGAAGTCGATACCTCTACCATGGGGTGAGTAAATCATCAGTAACAAGAACGGAGGATAAGCGCACATGATCGTTAGGCTAATATCAAGTAAATTCATCTTCTTAACGATAGCTTCCCAATCTTCGATCTCAATGGGATTTTCGCCATCCGTGAGGAGAACCACCTTACGAGTCCATGTTTTCTTCGAGGACAAATATTGATGTTGTGTTTCGATCCCCACGATTAGTGCGTCGATGGCTGAAGGCGCGTTAATAAGAATGTAAGGCAGAGCAACACTACAACATCAGCATCGAAGTAAATTACACATAACTTACGGTCTCCTATAGTCTCTGAAGGTTGCAAAGTAGCTAACTTCGCAAGTGTACCAGCGTTTGGTTGCGCTATTGGTATGAACTCCAAGACATTTTCGTACCCGCCATTTTTCTTGTTGATGATGTTTTCAGTGTCTGGTAGAAGTATGAGAGGTTTAAACCACAGTTTGCAGGATGATAAAACGTGCCTTCCGAGCCAAAGAGTATCACACCACACTGGTCGGTCTTCCTGCCATTATATATCTGCAGCGGCTCGTGAGTCACAGTATAGACAAGAAATCGCATCCCACACCATTTCCTGAATTTTGAGCATTACAAACTGTAAGGACCATTCCAAATTTGTCATCTTCATTGGATCTAGCCCCCCACTCCTTGCCCCTGGAAGCCTGACACGCCTGGTCTTCCCCATGGAAGGCGAGACGTCGACAAGAAACATCGTCACCGTGAACTGTCTGCATATCAGTAATCACATAAACGTGGAGAGTAGGTCACTTGCCCCTGCTCTTTCGGCTGGCATTTTGACCAGGTCGTGGTAGGAGACTACGCGACTTGGAGTTGGACGGCCTGTGGCGCGTCGCGCGACCGAGACGCGTCTAATCACGTGGAGATGATTGAGTCATGTCTAAATATGGGGAGGCGGTGGCTTTGTAAGCGGCTGCGAGGAACTCCTTTGTGTTGACGCTGCAGACTCGGTTCACGAGATCTGCGCGACCTTGTAAACAATTTCAAGCGACGCGCGACCGGGCATCGCGTTATCCAGCCCAAGGCTATGGCCGCGCCGAATATCGCCAATCCTCAATTTCCCCAACTCGCTCAAGCTCTGCCTCATCTCAACGGCAGGCAACCCACTTTCACCAACCGCGACCGTCTCCAGTCCATCATCCGAGTATGTCTCTAAGTCTGGTATCGGGTTCCACGATCTCACATAACATGTCTTCTCCAGCGTGTGCAAATACTTCGCGAGCAAGGTTTTACTCCAGAGTCGTCACCCGAACTTTCCAAGCTCTATCAAGTTCTCTCTGCGGTTAGTCAGCAACAACAATGCAAGTATTGGTTTCTTCACTGTATCGACTTCATGCCAATTTGATGAGGCCGACTCTACTGGACGTTTGTATACGATAATTCATCCCAGAGAGTCACTTTTCTCATGGAATTCATGTTTTCTGGGACGGATAACATGATGCAGCAGAGTTCGTTCATTGTGCTCCCTTGCTCTCGACTTGCGTTTTCTTGCGTTTTCTGCTACTTCTCAATGTGCGCGACTTGGTTTACTGACATTCGCATTATAGCTGCAGGAAATGTTGAACACCCACAACAATCCCTCCTCAATGGCCACTCATCGACGACTCCCGTCATCAACGGAACGCCCGTGCCCAACGGTAGTCCCCTCACCAATGGACCTATTCCTCCCCAGCCGTTTCCCTCAGCGCCTCAAACACCGGTTTCGTTTACTCCAGAGCAGTACGATGCTCTCCGCGCCCAGATCAAGGCGTTCAAGATGCTGATGTACAATAAACCTATACCGGAATCTCTCCAGCAAGCGATGCGGGTGCCCAATCAGGCTGTGCCCGAGTTAGAGAAAATGCTGCAGGGACAGGATGTCAACGCTCGCATAGTCGACGGTGCCGTCAAGATGCACAAGAGCGTTAGCGGAAGCTCAGCGGGTGCAGGAGAGCAGACGCAAGGAGAAGCCGATGAATCTGTGAAGGTGGAGGATGTAGATATGGCTGACCTACCGAAAGGGCCCTTTTTCGAGGAGGACAAGAAATCGGGGATCCATCCGTACAACGCATACATGCACCCCCTCGATCACTTAAAGGTAGACGATGCGACCACTCCGAATGCGTATGCCACTCGATTACAGCGACTGTTGATTCCATCGGTAATGCCTGCAGGCTTAGACCCGCACCAAGTCATCGCAGAGCGCAATAGATATGTTGACGCTCGGATTGCGCAACGGATACGCGAACTCGAGCAACTACCTGCGACGATGGGTGAAGGCGGAATGGGAAACGTTTTAGACGATATCGCGAAGGACGATATAGAGAATTCTGCCGAAGAGGTTTCACTCCAAGCCCTGGCTCACCCCAGTCCCAACGCTCACGGCAAGCTGCGTGCGATTATCGAGCTGAAATCGCTGCGGGTGTTGGACAAGCAGAGACAGATGCGTGCGCTCGTTGCAGAGCGGCTAACACACGGCTCGTTGCTACCACTCAATAGGGCAGACTTCCGTCGGCTACGCAAACCGACCATTCGAGATGCACGTATGACAGAGCAGTTGGAGCGCAAACAACGCGTGGATCGCGAGCGGCGGGCGAAGCAGAAGCATGTCGAACAGCTCGGTATCATCTGTGCACACGGACGTGAAGTCGTCGCTGTAAACCGCTTCGCACAGGACCGCATTGCCCGGCTGGGCAAGGCCGTGTTATCGTTCCATGCCCATACCGAAAAGGAAGAACAGAAGCGCATAGAGCGTATCTCAAAAGAGCGTCTCAAGGCTCTTAAGGCTGACGATGAGGAGGCGTACATGAAGCTGATTGATACAGCTAAGGATACGCGTATCACCCATCTACTCCGACAGACCGACGCATACCTTGATTCGTTGGCGCAAGCAGTAATGGAGCAGCAGCGTGATGACTCGATGCATGATGGTCCTAGCTTACAGTTTGATGTTGAGGAAGGTCCAACGAGTGAGGAGACGTTCGGTGCTCAGAAATTCGAGGGGGAGCAAGACGACAAGGGCAAAACGGATTACTATGCGGTCGCTCACAAGATCAAGGAGAAGATCACGAGACAGCCAAGCTTGCTTGTCGGTGGTACTCTGAAGGACTATCAGATCAAGGGTCTACAGTGGATGGTCAGTTTGTACAACAACAAGCTGAACGGCATCCTTGCAGACGAGATGGTGCGCACATGCAATTCATGTTGCTGGGCGCAGTAGCGGTGCTCATATATCTTTCAGGGTCTCGGGAAGACGATTCAAACTATCTCCCTCATCACATTTCTTATAGAATCGAAGAAACAGCGCGGCCCGTATTTAGTTATTGTTCCGCTATCCACAATGACCAACTGGTCTGGCGAGTTCGCGAAGTGGGCGCCTGGCGTGAAGATGATTTCTTACAAAGGTAATCCCACTCAGCGCAAGGTCTTGCAAAGCGACATTCGTCAAGGTAATTTCCAAGTTCTACTTACAACATACGAATACATCATCAAGGATCGCCCTCACCTCGCTCGTCTTCGATGGGTGCACATGATCATTGGTGCGTGTTGTTCGGCGACAAGCGCATTGAATGACACTGAGCGGCATCATTAGATGAGGGCCATCGTATGAAGAATACCCAGAGCAAGCTTGCACAGACGCTCACGCAACACTACCACTCGCGCTACCGGCTTATTCTCACAGGAACTCCCTTGCAGAACAACCTTCCGGAATTGTGGGCCCTGCTTAATTTTGTTCTACCCAAAATCTTCAATTCTGTCAAGTCTTTTGACGAATGGTTCAACACGCCGTTCGCAAACTCGGGTACTGGAGACAAGATCGAGCTGAACGAAGAAGAAGCACTACTCATTATTCGTCGTCTGCACAAGGTGCTCCGGCCTTTCCTGCTTCGCCGTCTCAAGAAGGATGTCGAGTCCGAGCTGCCGGACAAGGTCGAGAAGGTCATTAAGATTCGCATGAGCGCATTGCAATCGCAGCTTTACAAACAGATGAAGAAATACAAGATGATTGCGGACGGCAAAGACTCCAAGGGGTAAGTGAATTCTTTTAGATCTGATTATGTATCTCATTTCGATACTACGTAGGAAATCGGGTGGAGTCAAGGGCCTCAGCAACGAGTTGATGCAGTTGCGGAAGATTTGCCAGCATCCGTTCCTATTCGAGAGCGTCGAGGATAAGATCAACCCCGCCGGTATCATCGATGATAAGATCATTCGGTCGTCGGGAAAGATCGAGCTACTATCGCGGATTCTACCCAAGTTCTTCGCGACCGATCATAGAGTCAGTTCTCATACTCTTTTTCGGATCTGTGACCTGACTTGTTTTATAGGTCCTTATCTTCTTCCAAATGACCAAGGTCATGGATATTATGGAAGATTTTCTCAAGATGATGGGCTGGAAGTACCTTCGGCTTGATGGTGGCACCAAGACAGAAGACCGCGCTGGTCACGTCGCGCAGTTCAATGCACCGAATTCTGATATCAGGGTCTTTATCCTGTCCACGCGGGCCGGTGGCCTTGGACTTAACTTGCAGACGGCCGATACAGTCATTATGTACGTGATTCCCTTGAGTAATCGTGTTGTATGTAATTCGATTGACGCGTTGTATTTATCGGCGATGATTAGCTTTGACAGCGATTGGTATGTTAACATCTTGTTTTTTCAAAACTTCGGACTAGTATTCATAATATGTATCAAGGAATCCTCATGCTGATCTTCAGGCTCAAGACCGTGCTCATCGTATTGGTCAGACTAAGGTGGTTCGGATTTTGCGATTCATTACCGAAAAGAGCGTGGAGGAGGCTATGTTCGCTCGCGCCCGCTACAAGTTAGACATCGATGACAAAGTTATTCAGGCGGGTCGTTTCGATAATAAGTCTACTCAAGAGGAGCAAGAGGAGTTCCTGGTATGCACATCTCATTCAATCCAATACTATGCAATCGTCATATTGACGAGTCCCCAATTCACAGCGTTCCATTCTGGAGGCTGATCAGGAGGAAGAGAATGAAGAAGCTGGTGACATGAACGATGAAGAAATTAACGAGATAATCTCCCGTTCTGATGAAGAAGAGAGAATATTCCGCGATATCGACATCCAGCGTGATCGTGAAGCCCAGGAAGCATGGAAGGCTGCCGGACACCGAGGCAAACCGCCGCTGCCCCTCATGCAACTCGAGGAACTCCCTGATTGCTATCGAACGGACGAACCGTTTGAGAACAAGGACGAGTTTGATGAGGTTGAGGGCAGGGGTCATCGCCGCAGAGCGATCGTCAATTATACCGACGGCCTTAGCGACGACCAGTGGGCGATGGTAAGTAGTTCCTTAGTGGCTCAACAAACCCCACTCATACCCTCTGGACAGGCTTTGGAGGACGGCGAGGATTTGCAAGAGCTTGCGGAGCGGCAACGAGAGAGGAACACACGACGCGGCAGGAATCTTGATTCTCTGGACTCACCAGCACCGGAAATAGAAACACCACGCGGACGCAAAGCTAAGAAGGGCAAAGGTAGAACAGCTGTAGACCAGGATACGACGCCGGCCAATGGCAAGAGGAAACGCGGTGCGAAAGCTATGTCAGTGACGCCGTCGATACAAGGAGATGACGATGAGGAGCGTGATACGGCAAGTCTATGTATTCTCGTATGCTGTGCCGTTCTGACCCGTGATGTGGTACTACCAGAAACGCCGGAAGACCAAAGGATCGGAAATACCCCCTCCTATCCGAGAGAAGATGAAGAAGGCGTTCAACGAGATCTATAGAGCTGTCCTCGCTTGCGAAGATGAACACGGTCGAAAGCGCTGTGAACTTTTCAGAGAAGTACCGGATAAGAGGGTGTGTGAACGCGTAAATATCTGATTTTTGACCTCCGCTCATTGCCCTTTGCTCTGCAGGAATACCCCGATTACTATCAGCTTATCAGTAAACCTATTGCTCTTTCCACTCTCCGCAAGCGGCTGCAGAGTAACTATTACAAGAATGTCTTGGATTTCCGGGAAGACTGGAGGCTCATGTTCAACAATGCCCGCACATACAACCAGGAAGGGTCTTGGGTGTATGTGGACGCAGAGGAGATGGAAAAGGTGTTCAATGCAGCCTATGACCGCCTCATCGCTGGAAGCTCTTTGCCTGGTGCACCACCTGCGCTTCCAGCGCCATCAGGTACCTACGATAGTGCGCTGACTCCAGTGGAGGACGAGAGGATACCGGCCAAAGTGAAAGGCGGTCGGAAGCAAATCCTCAGTGACGATGAGTACCTGACAAACCCCAGTGATGACGAGTGATGTCTTTCTTATCATACACCCACTAGTTGTAGTTACACCTGTATTCTATATTGTATTTCTAAATGTGTTGGCTGTCGAACTGGATCATCGTGGCTTTTGACTGTTCATTGTTGCAGCGGGGTCTAATACAGAATAAACGTTTTGATATAATGCCAACATCCTCTACTCTATTTCCTCCCCCACCACCCTCCAAGCAAGCTGCTCAACCCACTCCGGGTGGATGCGGACGGATCGGGAGTTGGCGCACGCTCAATCTCTTCTACCTTTGCTCTTGCAGTAGTCTTCTTCTCGAAAGCTGAGGCTACGGGTACCTGCGCTGCGGGAGTGATTTGAGGCACTACAGGCTTCTTGCCAGCCCGCTCCCGTAAACGATCCATGTCAATCTCCACGTAGTTTAACGCGATGTCAAAAAAGAGGGGTTTCTTGTGGGCTTTGTTGTCCGTACCGACCGAGCCACCGTTGAATGCAAACCAATCTTTCTTGTAGTCAAGACTATCCGCAGAAATATCAGATTCGAGCTTATCGATATCAGATTCTATGAGTGGATAGAAGAGACGGGTGCCCAAAGCAATGGGGTCGTTGCCGCTGATGAGACCCAAGATCGACCGAGCTTCGCGGATGTGCACGTTGGCGTGTTGCGTAAGTGTCAGTGCCTCTGCGTAACGCTTTTGAGGCCCATAACAAAGGGCGAGGTAGCGGCACCTTATCAATCAAAACCGTAAATCTAACATTTGGACCAAGACACCAGGTATGTGCTCACCTTCGAGCCTTGGTGAAGGACAATCTGGTCTCAACGGCGGAGGCAAGATCAGGGCTCTCGTCTACAACAGTAAGCGTCCGCATTTGGTCGAGACTCTGGATGATCGTATCGAGAAGCTTGACTACAGCTGGGAAAAGCCTAGCATCCACTCGTTCCTTGTGCGGCTTCGACGACCCTGTGCCCTGGCTAGCACTGAGATGGTGATGAGCCTGCGATTGATGCAAAAGGGTGGATATTAGAAGAAGATCGCGCTGAATGCGATATGACAGGAGCTGATAAACGACAAATGCATGGACGAATTGAATGTCGCGCGTCCCAGCCGTTGTACTTGCGGCACTTCCGCCACTCAACTAGGAATATATAAGACAAGTACGCATCACAGCGATAGGAGAAGACTGACCTCGTGCACCTCCACTAACTTACGCGCGACATCCTCCGCGTCACTCAGCGCAAGAAGGACCGCATCGAACGCCGCGACGCCGCGCTTCGACCGAGCGCCTTTGCCCAACTTGCTCTTCTTTCTTTCACCCACATCCCCCCGCTTCTCGCGAAGCTCCTCCGGAATTTCTGCATTCTTGAGCCGCTTCTCCGCATCTTGTACCCGTAGCAGCACGTCTACTAGCTCTGGATTCCGTACAGGCACAACCTCGTCCTCCCACATCAATGTGTCCAACTTCTGGCGCTCCTGCCCTAATCCCGTCTCCTTCCCGAGATTTTTGATCAATGCATCGCATCCTTCGACGAGCCCATTTTGATGCTTCGGCGCTACGTCGGCCACGATGGCGTCGATATCGTATGCATTGGCTCGGCGGAGCTCGTGGGCGCAGTGTCGTATTTCGGGGCCAATTTCATCAGAAAAAGTAGTCGCGAGAGCTTGATCACGGCTAGTAGTGGCCTTACTGGCGAGCTCATCAAGTAGTTTACGTGCGACACTGAGTTGAATAAGCGCGTCTTCGTACTCGTAACGATGTCGTAGGAGACGGCCATTGACGATCAGAGTATAGACAGTGGCTTGTACGAGGCTCTCTGCGGAGAGACGTGATGAGGCATAGAGGGCCTGGCAGTGAGAAAGAAGCTCTGTAGACCAGTTAACCGCGCGGCGGAGACGACTCGTAGCATGCCGCCTCAGCGCAGACGGAGTGTTATCGTGCCCTTTAATGCCGGCTTTCGAATTTACCGCCAGTTGTGTAGACTGTAAAGAAAGCTCTTGCGAATAGACCCACGCCCTCTCTGCCTCAAAAAGAAGTAGCTGCAAACTGCGCTCATTTGGGACTCAGAATTTAGTTCGAGCCAGATTTATACTCGCTATGCTTACTGTCCATCCTTAATGTTTTCCAGTTTGAGAGGCGGTAGTTTCTTGAATTCCCGTCCCTTCCCGTGTGTCATTTTGAGCGACGACCGCAGACGGTGTGTCCGGTTTGCACAGTGCTTCCTACAGTATGGTAAGAACAAACGAGTGGATGGAGCAACTCGTTCCCCCACCTGTATCGCTCATAGTCGTTGTATCGAAGCCCGTACGCGTTGCGTTGCTCGTTTGTGAGCAAAAGAGCTGTGTTCTACTTCGTATCTGTATGAAGCGACGATGGAGTCAGGCACACTCACCCTGGAAGCCAATCTTCATGTCTGCAGGTGTCTGCGCCATGGAAAAATTAGGTTGCCCTGGAATATATTCGAGCCAAATGGAATGTGCTGGGCGATGGTGGAAGTCCCCAGGAGAGACGCGATCGTCTGTCAAACGCGTCTCCGAATCCGCGTCGGACCTGCGCTGCTGTGTTCCATACAAAGTCTTTACTCTTTGACCTCACCCAGATATATTCACCTGCCTTCGAGATACCAACGCAAAAATGGCGACTGAGACTCTAGAGCCTACATTGCAGAACGTGCTAGACCAAAAGTCGCTCAAGTGGATATTCTGCGGCACGTCTCATTGAAATTGCTATTCACCCTTGTGCTCACAATTCAACGCTACGTTCAGGTGGTAAGGGTGGTGTCGGTGAGTATGATAATTTCAGTACAAAGTGCTAGCATGCGATAGATATATGTGTGACAGGCAAGACTACGACGTCTTGTTCACTCGCAATCCAGCTTGCAACATGTCGAGAATCAGTGCTTCTAATTGTACGTGCTACTATCTATTCTCATGTGGACATGAAAACTATATTCTGCGCTGCTCTAGTCTACTGATCCGGCACACAACCTGTCCGATGCGTTTGGTCAAAAGTTCTCCAAAGAAGCGACCAAGGTGAACGGGTTCGACAACCTATTCGCGATGGAAATCGACCCGACAAGTGCTATCCAGGAGATGGTCGAGCAATGTACGTGGCCCTTTCGCGGGTTGTGACCGCATGTCGCTTGAGCACGCCCTCCTCACAGCGGATTCAAATGGAATGATGGGGAGCATGATGCAGGACCTGGCGTTCGCCATCCCGGGTGTAGACGAGGCAATGAGTTTTGCGGAGATCATGAAGTGCGTTTTCCTCTTGCCAAGAATTCTCATCGTGTTAATTTGCTCAATCTTACGCCACGCCCAGACACGTAAAGTCAATGGAATACTCCGTGATTGTTTTCGACACTGCACCAACGGGTCACACCTTGCGCTTCCTGTCCTTCCCTACCGTACTCGAGAAAGCCCTCGGCAAGCTTAGCGCACTCAGCGGCCGGATTGGGCCCATGATCAACCAGGTGCGTGGGATCTAGAAGTGCTGATACCGCGGACCACGACTGAATCGTTACCGCAGATGACGAGTCTGATGGGAGGGCAGGCTGACGCACCAGAGGACATGTTCGCCAAGCTCGAATCAATGCGTGCGGTCATCACGGAAGTGAACACGCAGTTCAAAGACCCGGTGAGCGCTCCGCTGCCCCTCCTCCGTGCTTCATAACCCACCGTCCCCACCTGCGCACCCGTGCTACCCTTCACCCTGACTCGTCTTGGATTCTGATCCCCGTCCGTCTGATCCGCAGGAAAAGACGACATTCGTGTGCGTTTGCATCTCCGAGTTCCTCTCGCTCTACGAGACGGAGCGCCTCGTGCAGGAGCTGACGGCGTACGAGATCGACACACACAACATTGTCGTGAACCAGCTGCTTTTCCCCAAGGAGCGTGAGTCCCCCGCACCTAGTCCATCCCACCGCACCAGTACCTGCTCACACGCCCCCCAGACTCGAACTGCGACCACTGCCGCGTGCGGCATAACATGCAGCAGAAATACCTGAACGAGGCGCACGAGCTCTACGACGAGTTTTTCCACATCGTGCAGCTACCGCTCCTCACTGAGGAGGTGCGCGGCCCGCAGAAGCTGACCGAGTTCAGCAAGATGCTCGTGCAGCCTCACGTTCCCGATCTCGATTGACCGGCCTTCTCTCGCGGTTCCCCGCGCACGCCCTCGCGCGCAGACGCAGCATCCCCGAACCACCCATTCTTAGAGCCATGACCGTAACGATCCCGGACCTGATCGCCCGCTGCGCCCTGGCCGAGCGCGGAAAGCTTCTTCTGTAATAATATACATTGATTCTGACGATCGTGTGGAGTAGCGTGTAGTAATATACTGCGGCACGTCTCTACATCTGATGTTCCGGTGAACGACTCCGACAGAGACATCAAGTAGACACGGTGGGTGGGTAGCGAGTAATCGCAGCGTAGCTAGCTAGCCGGCGAAGCATCCGCATGAGAGTATTAGGACGGCAGAAACAGCGCTGCTGGACACACAACAACTAATGGACCAAATGAGGAGACAGACGTAAAAAGGATGTTACTTAATACACAAAACCAGACCAGTGATTCAACCAAAACACTAGGAAGCAGGGGCGGGTGCGTCCAATACCACGACATCGACAACAGCAAGCGACGATAACTTGGGATGTCCGTCCGCCCGTGCATGTATGCTCCACTCCCCTCTCTACGCCACCTGGCTGACACAGGGAGACCGTTCCATCATATCCGGTTAGATCAACGCGACAGAGAGCAGGACCAAGGCGCGTCACCGATACCGACCCGGCCGGGCATGCCATCGCGGAGTGCATGGCATCGGGCCGTGGGATGAGGGTAGCGTGCAGGCCTACTGCTTCGCCTGCTGTTGGCGTTTTGCCGCGAGCGTCTCGATGATATGGTGCACGCCCTGCGGCTCGAGCACGACCTTTGTGCCGTCACACCGCGCCTTGCTCGTAAACTCTGAACACAACTCGTTGATATCTAGATCCTGCTTGAAATGAGCAGCGTGAGCACACAAGTGTGATTGGCAAGGTATGCAACGATAACTGACTTTGAATTGTGGATTGCTGGTGATGCTTCGCCATGCAGTAAGCACCTCCACATTCTTATCGCTCTTCTCCGTAGGCGGGAAAGAGCTACCTTTACACATAATCATTGCACCACCCGTCTCGTCTGCGACAGCCTTGCGCAGAAACGGTGTAATGGGCATCTCGCATGAGGCAAATGACGAGGCACCTTGGGTGACGATGTGCTTGGCTAGCTCCTCTTTCGTCTTCGGACAATTTTCATGCTCGTTCGACCCGGGTGTCGCGTCTGCCGACGACGAGGGCGACGATGAGGACGGTGAGCGGAAGCTCGCATGTGATACGGGACTGATTGAACTGGGAGGACTCTTGAGCAGCGCGTTGAAATCAACACCATTCTGGTTACCGAGGAAATTTCCGCCAAATAATTGGTCTAAACCGTTCGATTCCGGTGGCGACCATTGATCAAATGGAGACATGTCAAAACTATTGAAGTAATTTGAACCTTGTGAATGGCTGTTACTGTGCGCGGATGCAGCAGGAGAATCATATGGAGATGGCTCGGCGAAGGACATAAACATGGGATTAGCGGCAATGGTCTTGTATTGATGGGGCTGTCCAAAGCCGTACTCCACGTTCATCGCATTGTCCGCCGTCGAAGGCTCGTCTGCCATGTTAAGTGAGTTAGGGTCAAATGCTATCAACGAGTTGAAATTAAGAGCAGGATGTGGCTGTGGTGGCGACAATGGCGATCGACTGGGGCCAGCACCAGGTGAAGCGAAGTTGAACGAAGAACTGAATGAGCTTGATGCTGGACTGCCATTTGCCAGGTTTGGAGCATTGTCTCGGGGGACTGAGAAGGTGAAGGCCGCCTGCTTCAGCATCATGTTTTCGTTCTGGAGACGGGACAACAGATCACGGAGATTTTCATTCTCAGATTCGGTCATTTGGTTCTTGGCTTCGAGGGCAGCGACCTTGTCCTCCAGCTACATACACAGCGTCAACCGGATACGATGGCCACAGACTGAACACACGCACGTCTTTGACATGCTTCTCTTTGCGCTCACGGAAAGCTCGTTGAGCGGCTCGATTCTGCTCCTTGCGCTTGAGAAGGCGCGTCTCGTCCTTGTATCACAGTGAGGACCGTGTCGACAACAATCAGTAGGAGCAGATACGCACTTGGGACGGATTGCCTGTTGACTTGCGGCGCGAACTGGTTACCTTTTTGTTTCCATTGGCATTGGCTGCACCAACGCTACCTAGAAACCAAAATGGTAGGTATCGGCCGAAGGATCAACAAGCCCCGGTGAAGACATGACGTACCACTAGTGTGTTGGCTCTTGTGCGTCGGCTCATCGCCGATGCTCTCGCTGCTGGCCTTGCGCTTGAGACCCAACTCTTCACCGTCTGCGGTTGTCGAGGTCGAACCACTAAAGACTCCTGATTGCCGCCGGGATGGGCTGCGGTCATTGTTCATGCTGGGCGGGCTGGGGCTGCTATCGCTGGAGGGAGGGGTGGGGTTGGGTATCGGGATACGTGTGAGGGTTTGAGGGTCGACGACGTCGGGAACACCGTCGAACCCGCCCATATTGATGTTAACATTGCCTACGGAGGTGGGAAATTGTTTCTCGAGGAAAGCAAGGAAATCGTCGTCGGGAAGGGCGGAAAATGCATTTGGCTGCTGGGAGAGATCCCAGTATTGCTGAACGCCGCCGAAGGGATCCATGATCTTGAGGCTGGCTGCGGCGATTGCGTCAGGCGTAGAAATGAGAGTCTGACCTAAGCCCTGAGTGAGCACGGACGGAACTGTGCTGGGCCGGGTGTGGCAGTGAGACGGAACTTGGCTGTGGCGGAGTGAGCGTGCGCAGCGAGAGCGACGGTCCGTTCGGGGGCGAGGGGGGCGAGGGGGGCGACGAGGGGGACGGGGCGAACGACGACGGGCTTGGGAGGGAGAGGAGAACGGAGGGAGACTGAGAGGAGAGAGCGGAGAGTGCCGTGGGATGCGCAAGCCCGCTCGGCCTCCGCCCAGCCGCCATCGAGTCGGAGCTGAATCCGTCGCTCTGATCTGCTGACCAACCCACTCCCAGCCACTTCTCCCGCCTGCACGCTGCTCGCGACGCTTCCGAGCCCACGAATGACTCGTCCGCCTACGCGCTCCCCGTCCGGCGCTGTCCTCGCCCCTCATTTCAACCCCCCGTGGTTTCCCCGGCCTGTCCCCACTGTTTCTGTGGGCCGCTGTAGCCATCCGACCACCTCCGAACATCGCCCAGCGGCTGAGCCGGCACCGTCCCATGATCCATCCTCGCACGTTCTTCCTCTTGAGGTCTCAGCGCCCAGGGACTTTGTCCTCTCTGTCGGCGCCGCTTAGGATCAGAAATGCGAGAACCAGTGTATTGCTACCACCTGTGAACGTGATGGGCCAGAATGCCAGCCAGATAAGTTCACTTCATCCCATGCATTCAGCCACCAGTCTGCCCATCGAACCTTCCGCCTTCACTGCACGGCCAGAGCGCAGGCGGCCTGTGCTCGACCACTCTGCCAATTGATATCGAACCGTATTGATCTCGTTGGGGACCACATCACAGCTGCATGTCAACTCAGGCTTACTTCGACGATACGCAGCTCGGTTACGTTCGGCATCGTTGCGTATCCCTCTGCACACGTATGCGTCTGGACCAGCGATAGGCTGCAATGCCGCATTGCGGCGCTCTCCTCCAGATCCTCCAAGGCGGCGGCGGGTGTACTCCGCGCGCCGCGCCCGTGGGGCCGCCTCGCATGTATTGCCGTTCCCAGGTCCGTTCCACTCTTCGGGAAGTTTTGCCATTGCACGCGCACGAGTGACGCCGCAGGTTCCTTTGCACGAACAGGAGCCAAAGTGCGTAGGTCCTCCAACCAGTGCTCCAGGCTCCAGCGCAGCCCCTGCCTGGCCCCTTGTCCATCCGGCGGCGTCTTGGCGTCTGTTTTACACCGAAGCCCCGTCCGTTCTACTAGCGGCGTCTATCTGGTTCCCGAGACCCATGAATGTGATTTGATCTACCGGTCTTGATAGGGTAGAACTCGAATCCCAACCACTTCTCAAAATTTTTGATAATTCAGCCTTCCATTCATCCAGCCTTGCGTCGTGCGATGTGCGGCGTGTGGCGCGTTCGAATTCCTTGAGCAATTTGACCAAGCGGTGTTTGGATTCTCTAACGCGTCGAGTTGTCGCCAGGTCCTCACTGGCGCCTGAGCTAAACCCCTCCTGTCTGGCTTTGGTGGTCAAGAGCCGGTATCTCATACGATATGATCGGTTTCGACAAATCGCGGTGCCTCGTGTTTCAACGTTCAACGCCCAGGCTGGGTGTATGGAGTTATGCTAATTAGCTGGTAATCGTGGGTTCGCCACGTGCAAACTCGTCAAGCCTAGGGGTGACAGTTTAAGTCAAGCCTAAATGTCAAGTTGGATTCTGTTCAGTTTCAGGAGGCGGGGCCCCGACATGGTTAGTGACAGGAGGTCGGTGGGTGGGCCAGTCCGTGTCCTCCCGCCTCTTGTCTCGCCCGATGTGTGCTTCTTCCGATGGGGATCGGAACGATAACCCGGGTACGCGTCCTAAGCCCTTGTCCGCAATTTTATGCAAGATTGCATCGTGCGCATGCACACCCGGCCCGACCCCATCTGTCTCAGTTTTCGCGAGTGTCCAGTATTCCACCGCACTCAGTACGCTGTCCAGCACCCACCTTCCCGAAAACCCCTCGTCTATCTTTCCGCATCCGTGCAATCCCTATAGCGCGCTCCGATTCCGAGACTCTCGGGCATCTTGACCCTCCATCGCACTCCGCCTGAGACCCCAAGGCATCACGATGGCCGAAATTGCCAAGCGTACAGATTTATCTGATAGACGGGGGATCCGCCAGGGCAGGGCGCGTCGCATCGTGCCTTGAAGCGCACTCATGATGCGCTCTGCGCGGCGACCCCGCGCAGACCCGTTCCCGCCGCGCACTCCGGCACGCTGCCAAGCGACAGTCGGCCAGTAGTTGCGCTACCCCCGCCGCGTCGGCGGGCATCCAAGCGCAGGCTTGGCTACGACGTCCAAATTTAGTGAGACAGGAGCGCGGCGCGGCGTCGCATCTTAATTCCCTCCGAGTGGAGTCCGTCCTGCTCGGAGACCTGGCGGTGGCTTGTGTCGCGGCTAGCTATACGCTTGGTAAGCCGCGATCGACTTTTCCTGAAAGGCCTGACCGGGCGCGCTGCGTTTCGAGTTTATGCCGCAGCGTTCGGAGTGCTTGCGGCGCGGACGGGGAAGAATAAGATAGCAGTGGGTGAGCACGTCGAAAAGCCATTCCAGGCGTTAATCAAACGCGAACTGGCAGTGGTTTTATCGCCCAGGTTGCTGCCGTTTGGTCTCGTTCCCAGAGGTGTCGAAGACACTGCCGCTCTCATTCTCCCTTCAGCCCAATTTGTTTTGGCGGAGGCTCACCTTGCTGCTCTCGTTGTCCCCGATGATCCCTTGCTCATTTAAATATCCACCAGGCTCATCCTGATGAATGATCGGAGGAGCAGGCAGGGCCGTTGTCGGATCAGGTGGGCGCGAATTAATTGGATTATTTTGCTTACCCCTCCAGAAGCGTCTACCGAATTGTTATCCAACTAAATGTCTCGCTGCGAAATAATCAGGTCGGCGAGACATTTGAGCCTATTCCCCTTCGTATTTGTCTCACCGTACATATTGTGCATTCAGGAGGGATTACACCACTAGCCTGATACTTGCGACTGACCGGCAGACACGGTGAAGTCGGAATCAAATGAGACGAGTCAGAGTCTCACATATTGTGTCATCTGCCTTCAGGATTTCTTTAGCTCAATATAGAGAATGTACCAAACGTGCCCGCATTGTTTAATCTTCTGCTACAGGATCTATTCGATGGCTTCAAATATAACTGCAGATGAGCAATTACAAATACTACAGTTTCAAAAAATTCGGACTTGACATGATCCATTCAAGCGCTCCACGGTCACCGATGCATTTACAAGGGGGATAGCTGTTCTTGCAGTGCTTCTGGTGGTGTGCTACTGCAGTCTTGATAAGTCTCGCGCTGGCGCCAAAACCTCCGGAGTGGCGCTAAGCTATATCAGGAGCGCTCGTTGGGCGTTTATCGCACTGATGGGGTAGTGGTAACCTGGGTCGTTGCCATCTGGTCGTCTCGACCCGCCGCGGGTTCGATTCCCGCTCAGTGCATCGTGCGTTCAATCGATTTTTTCATCTTCCGTCGAACGCCGAGTTTGGTCTTTCTATCACATTAATTGATATGATGCATTGTGGCATGTCTAGGTGGAAGCTGCGCCAACATATTTTTCTCGGTGTCCATCATTCCATGGATTGGTTAGTTACCAGGATAGCTTGCTCGGAGGCTTAACCTAGCCAGCGGCCACCACATAAAGCTAGTCTGTAATATCATGACAGGACTACTGGCCCAGGATGTGCTCCACTTACGAGTCCGTGCGCATGCTCCTGTATGCCCGAAGGTTGTAGTATTAGTGTGGTGGGTCATTGACATTGAGCGCGCGCGTACGTCCACCAGTCTATATTTATCGACGGCAGTCTTCCGAGGTGCGATGTACATATTGAGATATGGCCAGTCGCAAGGAAGATAGTGAAGAGAATGGCGTGCAGGGATCCGGTGAAGCACCGAGAGAAGGAAGAAAAGTAATGAGTGTTCCAATAATATACACGAGTAGCCACCGAGTATGCAACAAAGATTATGCGGGACTATAAGTTAAAAGATATAATGCGTCTGTAAAGGTATGCTTGCATGCAGGCTTGCGACGGGAGTATGATGTATATCACTATATGGTTGAAAGAGCGGCGGGGCCTGGCCACAGATACGGTGAAGGGCGAAGCACTTCGGCTCACTGTGTACGTCAAGATTCAGGCGTCCAGAGCGTGCTGCCAGACGAAGGGAGACTCACGTAATACTCGATCTCGAGCTGCCGTTCCACGTTCGTGGGAGCGGTCAGCCTGGCGACAGCGAGGTAGAAGATAAGACACGCACGAAGAGGAAGGCCACCTTGCGTGGCCAGAGGATGTTCATGCCGACGGGGTTGAACACCCGTGTGTTGATATCGTCTATCAGGTGCTCGAGCCGCTGCATTTCCTGTCGCACGCGGAGCGGGGCGTGAGATTGGACCTCCACGTCGCGGCAGCGGAGGAAGAGAAGAGTAGACACACCTTCTCGTAGTGCGACGTGAAGACAGCGCGCGAGAGTTGCAGTGAGAAGAAAGCAAGCGTATTCTCCGCGAACGAGTGTGGCACGCTATGTGCAGAGAGAAGCACCTCGTTGATGGCATTGATCGTCTCAAGAAATTGTGTTGGGTTGACCTAGGAAGCACAATTGGGTTAGTAAATAGACAGCGGGAGATATTCCCAACGCAGGAGGGATCAATGAAAGTGTACACACCCTGCCTTCTATTTCCAGAGGGTAGACAGGTGCAAACTGCGGCAGCTCACCGCCAGAATAGTCCCTCTCAATTCGGACGATCTCCCGTGGATGGTGTACGCCAATTTGGCCGACTGGTGGTGTCCCGAATGCTGCGTCCCGTGGTGGCGGGCCAAAGTAATACGATGAATAAGGTATAAGCGGCCGAGAGCGTCTGAGGAATTGGGGTGAGGATGCGTCGAGCAGATAATGAAAGGGGACGTACAGAGGCTTTGAGCTGGAGAACTCTTGTGCGACTCGCGTGTTGGACGAGCCGTACAGGTCGGGCTGCCTGTCTGGTGGCGGACCTATTTGCTCCCACAGCGGGGGGGACGGAGACCGGAGCGGGTGTTCCTGCGTGCCCTGGGAGCGAGACGGCTGGCCCGAACCAAATAATGAACGCACTACATGGTCCGCAGATGGCGAGGATGCCTTGGAGTTGGAGGTGACTGACCCGAGGTCATCCTCGGCCCAGGACGTACGGAGGTTTGTGATGTCGTCCTCGTCGTCCTCGTGCGTATGTGCGTGTGCTGAGCTCATGTTGCCCTCTTGCGTCCCCGGAGGACTGGGCCTGGCACTGCTGTCGACGTTAAGCGGGGTCAGCGGAGGACTCGGAGGCAGCATGTCGGGCGGGGTGACTCGCAGACCCATCATTGCCATTTTCTGTGCAAGCTCAGAACCCTCTCCTGGGAACGACACACGGGTCCCTGCACCGTCACTGCAGCCTTCACCGCTGCCCCCCGTGGCGACTGTCTCTTCCGCTGGATCTGCGTCAAGCTCTCGTGGGTGCGCTTCTAGGGACCCCGCATGTGATGAGGCCGAGGGTGATCGTTGTGGTGTGGCCATGTTCTGAGAAAGCGGGCAGTGCGCAGGCGCCAGATGTCCAGATTGAAAACACTCGACTTCGATGCAAAGCTGATTCGAGAGATGAAGAACTGCAGAGGCGTCAAGAGCAACAAAACATCGAGTTCGTAGGTACGAAACGGTCTTCAGGCTCCAGCCTTGCGAACCGGGGACACTGGCGCCGCGGAGACGAATTGCCTGGCTGACGCAATTTCAAGCAATTTCAACACCACAACCTCTTGCCTCTCCCCTTCCATGCGGCACCATCTCCATCCTGCATTAACATCCTGGCTTGTATCCACACTCACTCAGCAATTTTCTCAGCGAATGAATATGTAGACCCGCCCCAAGTTCCTCCACCGTGGACGGAGATTTGAATCTTCCCTGCACTAATCCTTGCGGCCGACTGTATGAATAGACCATCCTGTGTCTCACACGCTCTGAAGGCACCAAAACCGCACTCGCAGCCTGGCAGCTGTCTCCCAGTGGCCTATACATTACTCAGTCCACCCATCCCGCCCAGTTTGGGCACTCGGGGATGCCGGAGAGTCGAAGTGATGCAGATTGGAGCTTGTGCGGCGGGCTGTTGTACTTATTGCGAGTAAGTAAATCAGTGCACAAATTTACAGATGGCCGTCTCTCGCAGCTCGCTGTACAAGGAAGCCTTGTTGATGATCCGTGCGGAAAGTGGTTTCATGGTTCCACGGTATTACAATGAAGGTGCGTCCGCCACCGACGGACTGGAGTGCTTACACTTTCAGTGACAGATATCACCCTTCAAATCCATCTATCTCCTGCGGTCTGTCGCGAACCATCATCCTAAATGTCAATTGCAGGCATCGACCTATCACATATCCGAGATACGAGGCTAGAAGTCATCAACTCGCCCTTGATTTCCGCTTTCTTGTAATCTGGTGCAGGTCGTCTCCTCGATCTGTCTCATTCAAAAATTCATTGTTATTGTGCCTTGATACTGTTATGGCCATCCCCGCTAGCTGTTGTAGACATGGATTGCGAAGTTCGCCACATGCTTCCATCCTCGCCTGCACAGCCCGGATATTGCCTATCCACCCTTCGTCGATACGAAGCTAATACATCGACGCAAGTTCCCATCCCCGTCTTTATGAGCCCGGCACATCACACGCTCTGACCACACTTCGAACCCACCAGCTACTGATATATGACAGCCATGCCCACTCCTAGAAGCCCGCTATCGCCAAACGCCCGAAATTATATTCGGCCCATTGCAGCTGCTCGCCCTGCCCTGGGGCACGAGTTGTGCGTTACGACACATAGGCTACGGGATCTATATGCAAATGACGCCGTCCTGTCTTAATGTCGTTCATCCCTCGTTGATCTGGACCCACTGCGCCGGCTCGATTCCTGATCCCTGCGCCCATCCAACAGTTTGTTGTTCAGCCGCGATCGTTACCACTTTATGGGCTCGCTGTCATTGCCCTGATATCACCGCGTCCGTCCGAGTCGGACGTACCCTGCACCTAGACTAGGCGTATCAGTCCCAGTTGCCCAGCACACGAGGCAGTGTGCACACGAACCAGACGCACCAGCTCTCATTCGCGAAGGCATCCCGCAAAAAGAGACGACCGATGCACCGGCTCGCCCCTCGTGCCCCCACCCCAGCATTCCGGTCTGATCCCATCCCGTCACACGTCCTTGCAAATGGGCCCCCACCAAGGGTCCCCCGCACCATCAAATCCAAATTTTCAATTTCCCTCCGTTCCCATACCTCCTGGGGCCGGCGAGCTGCGTCACGCCCGCAGCACCAGCGTGTCCGGTATCTCAGCCTCAGGGCCCAGCGGATCCTGCTGCCTCCGCCCGGAAGCCCGCGACTCCACCCCGCGCTATGCGCGCAGGCGGTCCTATTCCCCATGGCGCCCAGCTGCGTCGCGCACGCCGCCGGCTATTCTGCCCACCGGGGTCGCGCGCGGAGCTCGCACCGCTGACAGCATGCGGTGGGGCGGGC
>NW_012133240.1:25384-46498 GCF_000313525.1 Fibroporia radiculosa | reverse complement strand
CCCGGCCCCCCCCGCTCCGGCCTACTCCCTCCAGCTCCCCCCCGTCCCGTCCGGAAGCTCCCTCGGTGCGCATTTTCTCTCCCCTCTTCTCCCCTCTCCCTCTCATCCCTCCCAAGGCCCCCGCTCCGCCCCGGACGACTCTGACCAGGATCCCGACACCAACGAGCCTCCAAAGAAGAAGCGCCGCAGACAGGCCCTCAGCTGCACCGGTCCGTCTCCCTTTCCTCTCCTTCCCCCTGCTCACCCAATTCACGTTTCTCTCCTCGCCATTCCCCAGAGTGCAAGCGGCGCAAGATCAAATGTGATAGGTCCGGTCCCTATTTCATATCAACCCCCCCCTCCGACATCTGATTCCATCTTTCGCACTTAGAGCTCAACCATGCGGCCCCTGCGTAAGGCGCGGAGAACACCACAAGTGTCAGTGGCACATCATCGAACCAATGTAAGTTCCGTCCTCCCCCCCCTCCCCTTTTGGCCCTATTGCCGATACCGGCACCCAAGGGAGAAATATGTCACCCGCACCGAGTATGACGAGCTCAAGGCAAAGGTCCTCGACCTCGAATCCCTCGTCCACCGCCTCGCCCCCCCGCCCCGTCTCCCCCTCCCCTCTCCTTCCCTCGACCCCGTCCAAGGCACAGTCATAACTCCTTACCACCCCCCACACCCTCCCCTAGGCCCCCACCCGTACTACAACATGACCCCGGCCTTTGCCTCTGCCTCTTCCCGCCCGGACCCATCCGCGCCCCATCCTCGGCCCCCCAAACTAATCGCCCCCCGCAGCCCCACTTCTTCGCGTCCATCCACCTCTTCCGGCCATCCTACATCCATGTCCATGCCCCTCTCGCCCCTCGAACAGGGTCATTTCACCTACTCTCCACCAGCCCCGGCCTCCATCCCTTCTTCGTCCGAGCAGCAGCAGCCGCCGCCGCCGCCAATACCCCCGACCTCGCGCCGTGCCTCGCTCTCCATCGCTGCCATCATGGCCCCGAATGTGCCCCCGCACCGCTCCCCTCCCGCGCCGCCGCACCGCGCCCCGAGCCCGTCAAAAAAATGCACCGCGCAGACGCCTCCCCCGCCGGGCCAGCGTCTGCGCAGGGAGCTCCCAACACGCTCAGGCCCGGCCCCGGCGCTGCCCCCGCCGCATCATCGTCACCACCTTCCGCCTCACCGCCCCACCCCCGCCGCCGGTCGACCCTGTCCGCTGCCGATTTCAGTCTAACGCGCTCCTCCGCCCACCTGCCCCTGCCTCCGCACTCTTACCCCGGCCTCCCCGATCCTACGCGGCGTCCGAGCGAGAGTACGCCGCCCGGAGGCGCAGCTCCCGAGCAGCGCGGCCGTGAGCGGCCCCGCGCCCGGTCGCACTCGCGCTCGTCCAGGGCTTGACAACAATGTTGCGGCGCATTCCCGCCGCACCCCTTCTGCTTCCGCTTCTCCGACCCGATTCGGGCCCGTGCTGTGCCACCGCACGTCTTACGCATACGCCTCAGGTTAATCGCCGTTGTATTCCTGGTCTCCACGCGTCCTTGTTTCTGCTATCATTCTTACCCAGTCCCGCCCACGCCATGATGACTCACGTCCTCCGTTACGAAGTGTCTCGCTAATTAAATGCTTATCGTTACTGTACTCGTATCCACCAGGCCGCATGCTGTTTGTTGTTATACCCCGACGACCCTGCACGGGTTGCCCATCTCGTCTCATCCATCGCATCCGCATCGCATAACGTACATATCCGGAGCAGGCACAGTGCTTATTTATAATGGCGACGCTCTGTAGTAGTAATCGTTGACGTAGCGTTTCACCGCCGCTCGCTCCTCCCGCGCGACAATTGAACAACGAGTGCCTCAGCTGGCGTCGTGGTGTGCACTCGACAAAAGCAGTCAGCCAGCCAGCCAGCCAGCCGCACATCCATCCATCCATCCATCCATCCATCGCATCGCATCGCATCACATCACATCCCATCGCGGGTGCCGCATCGCCCTGGCGTGTCTCAGCTGCCCGGCACATCCGTGGGGGCACGCGAGTCTGCAAGCAGCAAGGAGTTTTATTCGATGGCGTCTCGAGGCGCGCAACAGCACAGGGGCGAGCACGTAGTACACACTGCAGACGCACGCACGCACGCACGCATACATGCCACCACCACCATCATCATCATCATCGCCGCCATCATATCACGCAGGACGGGCTCACACCGGGCTGCGCGTGTTTCGCGCACCCGCGCGCGCCCCGACTGCAGGGCGGCAGCCGCCTGGCGAGCGAGCGAGCGAGCGGCGGCGGTGGCAGCAGACACGGCACAGCATCGCGGGGCCGCACGGGCGACGCGCGCATGCGGCCCCGCGGGCTGGTGGCAGACGTGACAGACGGGCGACAATACGGACAGCGGACAGGCGGACGGGCAGGCGGACGGACGGACAGACAGACGGACAGACAGACAGACGAGGGGAAGGGGCTCCAAGATCTCGGCGGGCAGCAGCGGGACACGGTGGCGGTGCGGTCGGTCGTCTGACGGGGCCACCATCAGGGCGCGCGCGCTAAAACACGGTGACGCCGGACTGGGTGCCCGTGTACTGCGAGCGCATGTCGTCGAGGTCCGCGTCGTCCTGGCTCTTGTAGTCGTACTGCGACAGGCTGCCCAGGTCGGACGCGCCCGCGGTCGAGGAGAAGGACGTGCGGCGGCGCAGGCGGTCGGACTGCGAGTACGCCATGCTGCTCGTGGCCCGGTCGGAGGGCCCGAGCGCGCTCCCGACCACGCTCGCGCTGTCGGTGCCTCCGGGCCCTGCGTCCTGAGAAATGATGGAGCTGGCGTAGCTGCCATACGTGCTGCGTTTGCCGCCGCTGGGCCGCTGGGCACTCCCCGGACCGAACGGCCCATTGGCGGCGAACACGGGCAGCCCGGACGAGTACGTGGCCTGAGAGCGCAGCGACTGCACGTCCGAGGGAATGTATCCGAGCGCATCGTGGGTGCGGTAGAAGCTGGCATCAAAACGGCTGGGCGTGCCGGATCGGCGACCTGTTGCGAACCATCAGCTTACATACGTCAACGCAGCAGCAAGGAGGATTTAGACGTACCATCACCCGACAGACCGCTGCCCAAATAATCACGCGCGTTGGTCTCGTGTCGACGGAACTGATCCATCGCCTTCACGAGAGTGCGTCTTGGCTTACTAAATTGGATCATGCTGGGCTGCAGGTTACTCAGAGGCCCCTCAACAAGGCAGTTCTTCTCCTTGTAGTGCGTCAGGAGATAGTGCCAAAGGGGATGCTGCAGCATGGATCATTCAGCTCGGAATGTCCACCGCCGATGTGACACACGGGGCCCACCTTACTGAGAACCTTTGGGTTCCCTAGAATCACCACGCCGTATTTTGCACGAGTGAGCGCCACGTTCAAACGCCGCGGGTCGTTCAAGAATCCAATCCCCTGGTGCTCGTTGCTGCGAACACAACTGAGGATGATGTAATCCTTCTCCCGTCCTTGAAAGGCGTCTACGCTAGCCACCTCGATCTCCTTATACAGGTCCTTCTTGAGCGATCCGTTGAACTGCATGTAGTTCACGATGTACGACCGTTGACCCTCATACGGAGTAACCACTCCGATCTGGCTCGGCACCACACCGGATTTAAAGAACTTGGTGACGATCTTCTCGACGTTAGATGCCTCCGTCCTAGCGGGCAGACGTCACCAATAGACTAAAATACGTAAAAGCCATAATAACATACCTATTTAGGAAGGACGTGCCGCTCGAAGAAATCTCTTCCTGACCTAAATTCTGATAGAAGAACATGGGTGTGTCAGGAACAGGCCACGGGAAGTCGACATTCTTCCGCAGCCGCTCAGGAGCGGTAACTCCGTTCTGGAGAGTGCCTTCGTAGAACATGTTCGATGGAAACTCCGATAAGCATGGGTGCATGCGATATTGAACCTGCAGTCGAATAGGACGATTGCCGAGCACAACGAGGCGCTCGAACAGCGATTGGGTTAGTCCGGCGCGTGCTGCCTTCTTGTTCATGATTACAGGACCCAATTGCTGCATTGCGCCGACTGCGCATCAGTCATCGCTTCACACCATATCGTTTCGGCACTCACCTGATGATCGCCAACGAGGACCACTTGTTTGCAGCCGAGCACCAACGGAATCATGCATTCTGAATACAAATCTCGTCAGTGCATGAGACTTGACGTGGTGTCAATTCATACCGGGTTCCGCCGCCTGTGTGGCTTCATCGATGAGAACTGTCCGGAACTTGAGCTTGCTGAGGCGTGGGTCACCAGCACCAACACATGTGCAACAGATGACATCGGCAGCGCTGAGAATCTCCTTCTCACACTGCCTGATCAGCGCCTTATACTTTCTCTCGTCGTTCGAGCTAAGCTCTCCTTGCTCGTTCTTGAGTTGAATAAGCTTCTGCAGTTCCACGTGAGTCGTGTAGTTGGCAACTTGTTGATGCAAAGTCAAGAACGACACAGACGAGTCCAGAGCCTCGCGCGATTTGGCAGTGAGGCGCACGACTTTGAGACCAGTCGCATGGATCTTCTCGGTCAGCTGGTCCACGGCCACATTCGAGGGAGCGCAGACGAGTACTTGTCCAGGATTCATCTTCGCCAGATGGTATACCGTCGACGCTGACGTCACAGTCTTGCCTGTACCCGGGGGACCCTGAATTAGACTGATAGGCTTCTGTAAAACGCTCTTGACCGCATACATCTGCGAGTGGTTAAGTTCCGGAAGACCTGGAGCTGAAAAACGCTTCGGCATGTGCGTCCGGAGAACCTGCGGCTCTAGCTCATGTCCCAAAAGCTTATGATACTGGCAAATAGATCTAAACATGAATGGCCGAAGACGAATTCGGAGGCACTCACAATGTACCCACTGACACTCTTTTCATCAACGGCAAATGTCTTCATCGCGAGCTGCATCCTATCAAAACTCGTGGATTTCCACACAAAATCTGCGGTGTAATTGTGTGTGACTTCGGTAGGAACTCCCTCCGATCTCCGCAGTTCCAAGCCAATCTCATCCGAGACATCTAGAATCACAGTGAATGGTCTGCGCGAGAATGGCCTCTATCGCACTTACTATTGGGGATTTTGATAACGTGGCCGTCACCTTCCCAAGGCTTGTGTAATTGGCCAGAATACTTCAGCCTGAGCTCGTCTCCGACAGCCAACCTGACCTCTCCGCTCTCGAGTTTGGGTAAGCAAAACCATGCTACACGCTTCTGATTGAGACCGAGGTCCCAGCGCACGGAAATGTCGGTCTGTGTCTGTGACTCCTTCAAGCGCTTGTCGTAGTCCGCTTCGATCTTTACGAGAGGTCCAAAGATGTTCTGATACTGATATGCGTCCTCATAGCGCAAGAGAATGGATTGCGGCTCGTCGTCCACGCCTGGCTTCTCAAGATCTTCCAAAGTTGCGGTCGAGTTTTCACGCCACAAATCCTCGAGGCGATTAATCTGCTGAAAAGATATCTGACGAGACCTGAGCTGCTCGGTCTCACTGGGAGGTTTGACAAGCCAAGATAAAAATGATCGATCGTCAATAAGAGGGGCCCATAAGGCGGCGTTCCAGGAAATGTCCTTGGAGATCGCAGCACAGGGTTGGCTGAACCATTACAAGTCTCAGTTGAAGTGCAACGTATTACAAATATGATAAACCTCACCGGCAAAGGAGAACTACGACAGTGTCGCTCTTCGCAGGTATGAAACCAAGCATAAATACGTTCTTGCTTCCACAGTTATAGCATTCGGGGATCGTCTCTCCAAGGGGGCTCTCGCTGTGCAAAATAACTTCCTTGTGCTTGGCGCGCACCAAATGATTCACGATATGAGACGCAGAAGTGTTGCCGCGAGAGTTGCAAAACCATTTGGAACAGACGATGCATTTCACGACAGAAGCAGGGGAGTGAATGCCGCAATAGCTATCCGTCAAGTTTATAAATGCTCCAAATGCTTGGAGCCGACTGAGGCGTACCTGCACGCGTGAGGCGGTAAATCGACCTGACTCTCGTCTTTGAGATCGTCTAGGACAGCATCGAAATCTTCGTCGATACCAGCTCTGGCTACTCCCTGTCCGCTTCCTCCATTAGGAGACGAGACATAAGAGCGGTCGTCCGTGAGCGAGAGGCTTTCCAAGTCAACCGGTAAGTGACTATGGCTTGTGGTATTTGCGGTGTATATAGAAGAAGTGTCGTCTACGACGCCTATGCTGCCGTATGAGGATGCAGAGTCGTACTGAAAATTCTCAAACGAGTCCATAGTGCGGGTGAAGTCTGGTGTTGCCTCGAAGGTGGAGGGCTATAGTCAAATAAGGCGGTAGCGGCGGGTCCGCCCTCCAACACCGGCTTACGAGTTGACTCGCGTGCCCCACGTGGGAAGGTCCGACGCGGTTATAATATGCGCGCATTCAAGTCACATCGTTGTGCTTTTTTATAACGTTGTCTCGTATAACGGAATGTCTCTCGCACGAGGCAACGGTCGTCCAGAGCCTGAGGTCATTGTTAACGTATGCGATTTGCATGCTTTCCGTGATTTTATGATCAACCTGAGGTGCATATATCCACAGTTTGCGGATGGCTATGCCTATTCTAAAGGCAAAATGGAGGAAGCCTTTCGAAGCGGGTTTCTAGACAAACCTACCATTAAAGCAGCGAAGGATTCTGGTGCCAACAATGTGAAAAGGGAAGATGTGGACATCCTTGTGAGTAGGAAGACATGGTAACTATCCATGTCTTGTAAAACAAATTTCATCACGACAGGTACACGAACTGGATATATCACGACCTCAAGCAGAGAAGCTCCTCGCGGGAGAAAATGGTGATATTCGCAAAGTTCTCGATACGTGGATTACACCGTAATGCCATTTTACAATGGCTTTTCTGCCCAAGAATACGTATTCGACTCGCTGGAGTCGACGACTTTGTTCAACGTCACAAGAAGGTCCACTTTAGCCGTGGGTGAAGCTTTAAAGCTAGCACCCTTCTTGGGCGTCGGTCGAATCATGGACATTGTTTTGTTCACCGAATGGCCTTCGTGCGCGATGTATTCTCTCGAGCCAGGTTGATGAGGGTTGGCTTGTGCCAATACACCATCACCTGCAGAGCAATGTTCCACCTCCGTTCGCATATGCACGCTCTTGATACCCGTCGGGTGCTTTGCAACTGTCTCCGGAGCTCCCACGAGTTCAGCTTGAGCGAGCCGGAAATCTGTGATACTAGCTTGGGGATTTCTCTCGCCAGTTGACGACAGGAGATTCCAGTCAACCGGCATAGCCAAGCCTCGGTTGTTCTTATTGAGCGAAGACGTCATGCCAGCGAAGCTGGCAACCATATCTTCGTCCGCAGTACGGCCACCAAGGCGCGACCCAGGCCTTGAGTTGCTTCCCTGGTCCTGTAGGACACGTCCCGCTCGAGGTGGAGAGAGGAAGAGAGACTGCAATTGAGACGAACGCGCGTAGACCAAACCTCCGAATCGTTGAGGCCGTTGTTCGATGATGTGTGCGTTGAGAGCATTGTACTTCTTGGCCGCGCGCCTTTCAAGAAACTCCTGGAAATGGTTGGGATTTTCCGACTGCTCCCATAGGGAGATTGGATGTGCGTCCTCTGGTTCCGCTTCGACTTCAGCCTCCACCGCAGCCTCGTCCGTATCTTTACCTCTCTCCCTCATCCTCTGCTGCACTCGAAAGTATTGGCGGAATTCCGGCCTTGCTTCCCTCAGCTCCTCCATGTATCGCGTGCGCTCTGTCTTAGACATGGCATTAATGTTGGGAACAGCCTTGCTCTTCTTCCTCAGCTCCTTCTCCATACCGTCAATGTCCTGCATACCTCTTGTGCCCTGCGCGAACTCCGAGTCTGTTTCCCACTGTAGACCAGCCAGCGGGCCGAGCTTCATCATCCAAGAGCCGGCGTCGACGCGAGGCGTGACTCCAACTTCATCCCACATCTTGATCCACCTATCCTGAGGCTCCGCACTCTTCCACTCCGTCTGCTGTTGTCTCGAATCCACGGTCTTAACAGTTACAGCTGCCCTTCGTCGACGGAGCGGCAACGAACGCTTGAGGCCCCAATTCCCTCGGTGAGCATGGCCGCCATATGAAACATAGACCTGACCAATGTGAGGGTCAAAAGACGCGAACTTAGACTGACGAAGAAGAGCTGCGAACTGAGACGGAGGTGTCGCCATGACCTGGCGGATTAAAGCATTCGCTGCAAGTGAAGTCGGGCGTCTTTATTTAATCGGAGTCTCGGCGTTTTCCGTTGAGAATATAGGTGCGAACGCGAAGGATTTGCTGGTTCCAAACATCCTCGACGTTCAAATTGCTGTCTGTCCTCCGCTCGCCTTATTGGCACGGCCCCTTCACGGATAAGACGGCCCAGACAAACGTTGTAGACGAACTCTCGTGGAGATGTCTCAAAAACAATCTTTGCTGATTGCTTCTCCCTCTGGTTGAGAGGTTAGGACGCAGGATCACCTGGGGATCATCTATATGTTTTGTAGCTTCGCGTTATCTGATGTTCTTGTGAGTCTTTTCGAACAAGATTATATATCCAGTGTCTTTCCTTTCTGTAACCGACGACGAAAAACCTGGTAACATAATGCACCCCGATGTGAACACCGCGTGGTATTGGGTTCGTGACCTTTTTGCTGGCATTGGTGACTTCGCAGGCCTATATTACGGGCGTCGAGAGACTGATGGGTGTGCGTGGAGAGTTAAAGGCGAGGCTGAGGTTGCATTGAATTGATACTGTTTTGTTCTGCATCGTATTGGTCTGGTCGCGGCTAACGTTCTATTCCTTTAGATATCTTCGGAGCTGTTGAGCCTTGTCTGGCTTGCTCAAATACGCTGTATATTAGTATGTTGTATTTACGTGTAGAACAGCGTAGTGAATGCAATGCAATAGAATCATGCGCACGACTTGTCTCGGCCGCGATGGTGATGAGTAGATGCGACGCGACGGATGCAGTGTGGGCGCTAGATGTACGCGAGCGAAAAAAGCCAACGGGAGGCTTAAGGCGCTGGACTCGCGCACACGTCGGTTTGTCTCTCGCTGCAACCCTCCCGTTCCCTGGTCCATCGCGGACGCTGCCCAGCTAGTCTTATAGACGGCCCCAGCCCTTGCATCACGTCTCGTGCACATTGGCTAGCCAGTTACGACCAAAATTGGGTCACCCGCCCACCCTTGCGACGCTCTGACTCTGACACGCATCTGCTAACGGTCATGGAGCGTACCGTGCCCCGTCGAGTATCTGCCCTAGGTGTTCCCTCCCCTACCTTGCCCGAGATGTACCATAGACAGTATCCTACTTCCCGCTCTAATCCTCCCTCTCCTCAAGAAGGGTCCTTTCCCAACGCGTCTCCGTGGTCAAGTCCACGGCTGACACCAGTTCCGACCCCGCCAGCGACACCGATGCCGTTTCCGCCTCTTGTATTTACCTCACCAGCTGGTACACTCTCTCAAGAAGGCGGACCAACAATATGTGGCATGCCATTGAAATATGTCTCGTGAGTCGTTTGCTGTCCGTACTTATGCACTGTCTGATCATACCATCTAGTTTGGTCACCCTTGCGGTCCAGAATGCTGCGTTGTCTATCGTCATGCACTACTCGCGTGTGTCCACGCCAGCATCCGAAGCGTATTCGCCGGCATCCGCAGTCTTGCTCAACGAGCTGCTTAAGGGCACCATCTCGTTTGTCATAGCCTTCCTCAGGATGGCAAGCGCATCTGATGCATCAAATCGCGGGTTTCTCGGCTGGTGGTCGTCGCTGCGGAGATTGTGCAGAGAGATCTTCAGTCCCGACTGCTGGAAGTTGTCAATACCCGCCCTCCTTTATGTTGTACAGAATTCGCTGCAATTCGTAGCTATCGGCAACCTCCCCGTCGCGACTTTCCAGGTCACGTATCAGATGAAGATTCTTACTACTGCTGCCTTTTCCGTCATGCTCCTTCGTAAGAGGCTCAGTTCTACGAAGTGGATGTCGCTTTTCTTTCTTGCTATCGGTGTCGGCATTGTTCAGATCCAATCGAGCAGCACTACCCATATTCCAGCCAGGCAAGAGATGCCAGTGGGCAGTGCGCATGAGTCAGCACCCCTCCATATACACATCATGAGCCCCCTCAAGGGCTTCGGTGCTGTCACAGCAGCATGTTTCACATCGGGCCTTGCTGGTGTTTACTTCGAGATGGTCCTCAAGAACTCAAAAGCTGACCTCTGGGTACGCAACGTTCAGCTATCATTATTCTCCCTCATCCCTGCCATTCTGCCCATCTTCTGGGAGTCATCACCTACGTATTACCGCGATGGTTTCTTTGCCAGTATTCTGCACAATTTTGGGGGCTGGGCATGGGCGACGGTCGCGACCCAGGTCTTGGGAGGACTCATCACTGCAATTGTCATCAAGTATTCAGACAACATTTTGAAGGGTTTTGCGACGAGTCTCTCTATTGTCTTTTCCTTCCTGGCCTCCGTCGCACTTTTTGGCTTCCGGATTACCCCCTCATTCATGATTGGGTCGACCACCGTGCTGGTGGCAACGTGGATGTATAACCAACCACCGGGCAAGGAATTGGTGACCATCACTGGTGTCATTCCCGTTATACCTGGGAAATCGGATAGCGCGTTCACTCCCGCCAGTTCCACCGCACCCATTATTGGCCAATTTTCGTCGCATAAGAAGAATGCCTCGCCCTTCGGTAGCCCTCGTGTTATTGCGTCTGCGTTGGGTCTTGCTGATGAGAAGGCGGAGGATGGTCAGTTTGGCGTGATGTTGGACACACAGCGTTATCTGAGCGCACCCTATGGATCGCCCTACCCGTCCCGAACGCCGTCGCCGATTCCGACGCCACCATACCCCCGATCGCATAACGGTTCACAAACGAACTTGACGACCGGTCGCTGGCAATGAATCTGCTCTAACTACTATATGAATCAGTCTACCTAACGAAACCGACACGATACCCGCGCAGAGACTTTGCAGTCATAGACAATGCCCTTCGTTATGAGATCTATTACAAGCTTAGCGTTGCATGCCGCATATTTGTTTATATTTCGCCCCTGCAGATATGGATTGCATGAAACGTACAGTAGACATACTCTTTGTAATGCATTGCGTTCTTGTTCGCTTTCTACTTGGGTTTTGGAGTGAGTAAGTACATAGATTTGGAGTACCCTAGCATCTCGGTGGATGTTCTCGTCCAATTAAGTCATTTGCTCTTAATCGAGCGCTCGCGTAACAAGTCGTGCACGCCGCAACCTCTTCGGATACAATGTCTATCGACTTGGAATGGGACAAGCTCGATGCTTCGTTAGCATCGTCGCTGGTCAGCGCGCTCAACAGACAACTTTCGGCCACACCGCGCCCCTCATTTATTGGCCCGATTGAGGTCACATCCTTAGAGTTCGGCACTACAAGCCCAGATGTTGAACTGGTCGACCTTCGAGACATTTACCGCGATTTCCTGGAGGACGATGAAGACGTGGATGATACTGCCCGGGATCCTGTGAAAGAGTCACAATGGACTGACGATGATGACGACGACTTTGAGTGGGTATCCCGCAAAGCAGTACGAGGGAAGGGTCTTGAGGAGGAGGTCCCAGCTTATCACCTACTGCCTCCGCATATGCGATATGGACAGGGGACTGCCGCGGATATGTTATCCTCATCGTTGCATTCTCAAAGGGACATATGGAGTCCGGCCTTCAGCAGCTTGGTTGATCTGAGGCCGACGTATCCTTCTCCGTCTCTGTACGCGTCTGCAGCATCATCCCTATCTACATCGGCTCGTCCAAACCCCGTACAACTAAAACTCAGCCCGCAGAACACCCAGCTACCTCTCCAAGATGCCGAAGTTACCCAAGAATCATCCAAGCCCACGGAAGCGAAACCGAATACTCTCAATCACCCCAACTTGCAACTTCACCTGCATATCACCTGGAATTCCAATCTTAGACTCACTCTTACGACATCTCTTCTCATAAACTATCCCTCGCCCATGTTCATGTCCCTTCCCATCAAACTGTCTGTGGCAGGTATCCTCTTCAATGGGGAGGTGGTGGTCGCATATGAGGGCGAGCGTCGACGAGTGCATGTCTGCATTCTGGACGACCTTGACCCATACAGCCCGCTAGCGGGGGACCGACCAAGACGCGACACACCATCATCTGGTGGTACGCCACCGGAACCAGACGAAGACACCCCAGTCTCCGTGATTGGGCAGGCGAGAGCCGGTAAACCGCTACCGATTGGGCAGCGCTTGTTGCCCTCAATATACATCGAAAGCGAGATTGGGCAAGCAGACAAACACGTTCTGAAGAACGTCACGCGGGTAGAGCGGTTTATTCAAGACGTCATCCGGAAAACAGTCGAGGAAGAGCTCGTCTTCCCAAATTTCCATACGCTGGTGTTAGGAGATGTGGCGCAATGAGTGATCTCAAAATGACAGGGTCAACGTACCGATACAACGATGTGATATACAGATTTGATACATGACAACTACCTCACAACAGATTTTTGCTCATGTACGGCCCATCCAGTTCATATCCCAGTCGGCGATAGTAATCTCGGGTGCCAACACCTGTGAAAAGGCATAGGTTGGTGTATAACGGAAGAGTGCCGTCAAGCCGAGACTAACCTGATATGACAGCCAGCTTTACACTGCCATGTTCTTCACGGGCTATTCGTTCTGCTTCTTCCATCAATAACGTCCCGAAGCCCTGGGTGAGACGCGATCAGGAACTCAAATTGGCGTCAAAGTTACTGCTTAGCCTACCTGATGCTGGAATTTTGTCGGATCGCGCCCATGAACTGGTACCGCCGTGCCGTATACATGCAACTCACGAACGATACTGCACCCGCCTTCTGTACCTTCCTTTTTCACCAACTCGGGTCGAAAAGTACCCTCGTCGGAGCATTTTCGCAAACGCAGCAATCCGATGAGAATATCGCGCTCCGGGTCCTCATATGATAGGAATGTCTCCCACCCGCCGTTCGCCGTGTAGTCCCGGCGAAGAAGCTCGACCGACTCAGGACGCACCTTGTGATGAATCTCGTGGATCTGCAGTGAAGGGAACCAAGACCTAGTCAGTTACTCCTGTCCGAGCATGGAGTTCGGACATATATAGACTGGTGACCATGTACGCACTCCGACTTCGCGGAACCGCACATCACGGCATTCTGCACCGAAGTCTCTCATTCGGTTGAGAGCCAATTCGCGGAGATTGCCGGAGTTCTCGCAGCCGCTCGTAACGAGCGGCAGAGGGATGTCTCTGAGTTATCGACGATGTCCGTCGGAATTCAGCGACATCAACTCTCGACCTACGAGGGGGACTGACCGCTGAACACGATACACCCTCGTCCACGGGGGTACGAGCGCCAAAATCCGGGCTACGACGTCCACGAGCACGTTCGGCGTGTAGTTCTTGTAACGTCCCGTTCTCCACAATTCGTACAATCCGGTACCCCTGATCACGAGCGTTGGATAAATCTTCAATCCGTCACTTCTGAATGCCGGGTTTTCGAAATACTCCTTGAACTGTTCCAGGTCCCGCTCAACGCCAACGTTCGGCAGGTCAGGCATCATGTGAGCGACCACTTTGAAGCCGGCGTCTTTCGCCAGATGGAATGATTCTGAGACGGCACGAACAGTATGCCCACGATTTGTATCACGCGCGACATCTTCATAGACTGACTGTACGCCGATTTCAAGCCGTGTACAGCCATATCGTAGCATCTGACTTCAGGAATCCGTGAGTGAACTACACACACGAGATCCTAAGACATTAACGCACCTTAGATGAGGTCTCAGGCAGTAGTCTGGTCGTGTTTCAATGGTGATACCGATGGCCTTTGATTTACTCTGTTCGGAATATCTGCGATACAGTTGATTAGCCTTGAATAAGTGCTTCTATATGACTAGTGCATACCTCACTGCCTCATCGACGTTAAAACCTGTGAAGCCTGATAGAGCATTGTGTAGTTGAGCTACAAATTTATTGCGATATTCCTCTGGCATGCTCATGAAGGTTCCGCCCATAATAATGAATTCAACCTGTTTGGTCAGCTTTCAGTAAACACACATGCTCATAGGAGGATGTTAATTAGTCCGAACCTTGTCTACGCTGTGACCCAAGCTTTTAAGCTGCTCTACTCGCCCACGGGTCTGCTCGAACGGATCATAGCGCGCTCGAATGGCTCGCATACTGGTCGGCTCATAGCCTGTATAGCTCTGTGTGCTATAGTCGAAATCGGAATCTGGACCTCCTGGACAGTACCTAGGGAAAGTCAGCAACAGCGCACCGATGCGACTCTACAACACATACACGCATATGTTTCCTGTCATAGCGATATGCGGGCATCGGTGTGGTTTGCACATCACCGCTACGACTGCGATCTAGCTTTTGGTCAGTGCACTCGACGATCATGCAGTATATGACATTACCCCACTAGCTGTCCGGATTGGACGGGCCTTTAGTTTAGGGAGCAATGCTTTTTTGTAGTCGTCAGGAATGGCACTGATAATGTCCACCAGCCTCGGAACGCCCCCAAATCCATACTTTTTGCTCATTTTTGCCCGAAGCTCATTCAACGAAACGGTAAGATTGCCATCGTGGGCCTTGATCAGTTCCGCGGCGATGGCAGATGTTACGCGCAAGAGTTGCTCCGCCTGCGAAGGCCCTAGCGATATCTCTTCAGATTCAGATGTAGCAAGAACATGACCCAAACCAACCCTGGGTCTTCGTCCTTTGCACCATAATACAGAGCTTCTAAGTTATCCAGACGTGATGGGTGTCCGACTAAAGCCTCTCTTTCACGGCTGGTATTGCACTGGAATGGTTCGTGATTGATGGAGGAAGATTAGAAGAAGAGAGTCAAATGTAGCAACTAGCTTCAGCGTTGAATGTTAAGTCTCCGAAACAAGGCGCGGGCAGATAGTCGAGCAAGCCTGAGCCCCGTTCCGCCACATCGGAGTTGAGCTCGTCTCGATCACTGCTCGGCGGTAGAACACAGGAGTCTGTCTTCGGCGCCCATGCCTGCCAATGCCTCCTCCTTCCTCCGCTAACTCATGGCTGATTGCTCGCCGGTTTGGTGTAGTTATTGACGCAGGTTCGTCAGGCTCCAGACTTCAAATCTACAGCTGGAAAGATGCACGTGTCGTCGACGGAGGTCGTGCACTCAACGCGCTTCCCAAGGTAGAAAAGGGCACGCAGGACAGTGAGGAATGGTCTATGAAGACTGAACCCGGTGAGATATGAACACGCTGAAAGCTATGGCATCATTTTATAATGCTGGTCTGTCGCAGGTATCTCGTCTTTTGCAGACAATCCCGACGGTGTAGCCCCATATCTAGCCCCATTAATCGAACATGCGCGAGCTCATATACCCCCTTCTGTGCAACCCGATACTCCGATATTTCTACTGGCCACCGCTGGAATGCGTCTTTTATCCTCGAAACAGCAAGCCGACATACTCCAGGTCACTTGCAATTTCCTCCGCTCGCAATCCAATTTTCGGCTTGATAGTGCGTCCGCTGCTGGGCCCTGCGGATCGAGTGTGCGCATAATTACTGGAGAAGAGGAAGGTTTATTTGGGTGGATAGCAGTCAACTATCTTATGGATGGTTTTACTGGGTCTTCCGAGGACCGTTTAACTTATGGGTTTCTAGACATGGGCGGTGCCTCTACTCAAATTGCTTTCGAACCTAGCCACAAAGAACAGGACAAGTCAGAAAACCTCATTGACATCAGACTACGTCTCCTAAATGGCCGCGAAGTTCATCACAAAGTCTTTGTTACCACATGGTTGGGCTATGGCACAAATCAGGCCCGCGAGCGATATGTAGGCGCTACTGTTGACACACACGAAGCTCATCGCCTACCACCAGTCTCTTCGGCAGAAGAGGTCGTTCTTGACCCATGCCTTCCAAAGAACTTGAGGCTGCCTGTGTCTCCATTGGATACATTCAGTTCACATCCCAAGACTCCGTATATTCTTTTAGGAACTGGATCCTTTGAACAATGCCTACAGCAGACATTGCCTCTTCTCAACAAAAACGCACCGTGCCCTGATACCCACTGCCTATTCAACGGCGTCTACGTGCCTCCGATAGATTTTTCGGCATCGCATTTCATTGGCATTTCTGAGTATTGGTACTCCTCAGAGCATGTTTTTGGTCTGGGGGGTGCGTACGACGTCATACAATATGAACGTGCCGCTTCCGAATTCTGTGCTCGAGACTGGACCGACATCCTCAAGCAGCACGAAGTGTCACGACAACAGGGCCGATTGGGGGGAGACGGTCAGGTGGAACAGGATGGTCAGGTAGTAAACACTGGTGTATGGGGCCCACAGGTCGAAATCGCTAGGCTGCAACTTCAGTGTTTCAAAGCTGCTTGGATCGTCAATGTCTTGCACGAGGGTATCGGCATGCCTCGTATCGTTGATCCGGGAGGAAATAGCACAGGGCACGACAATAAAGCAGAAGCGCAGGCACAGCGCATGGGGCTTGGTCGACCAACGTTTCAGTCCATCGACAGTGTTGGGGATGTTTCTGTGAGTTGGACGCTGGGGAAAATGGTTTTGGAAGCTAGCAAGGAGGTGGCACCCTTGTCTACTGAAGATCGGCCGCTCGTAGATCCCCTGGACGATCAACCCAGTGGGACAAGTGTCATAAAACCTGTGCGACCGCCATTCTTTGACTTCGCCTCCATTGAGGATCGTATATCGGGTCATCTACCGTCGTCTATATCCAGACAATCTCTCGGATTTTCTCCTGTTGCGTTCTTTTTCTACAGTTCTCTGTGCATTATTCTCCTGTTCTTGTACAGGATGAGGCACCGCCTCCGAAGCACACTCCGTAGATACAGGCGGGATCATGATTTTGGGTATGAAAGCTATAGCTTGGAAGACGGAACTCGTAGCCCCTCGCCCTGGTCATCCTCCCCAAATCGACTATCATTCGACCCGATTTTTCGACCGATCAAACATCTGTCCACTACCTTAGGGTCGCGTCCACCCCGATTACCACCAGTTCAGGCAAGAAGTTACGCCCCTTCTTTGCGCAGGACTCGCAATTCTCCTACCCGGTCGTTTTCGTATCCCTTGGCCAAATCACCGAACGGACTCTCCACATCCGACACTATTAATGGTACGGCGACGGCATTTGTACCTGGGTCCCCTCGTCTTTCCGATGGGAACATTGTGTCCAACGGCAGCCTCTCCTCACTGACCTCCCGTTCTCGTAATTCGTCACAGGTGAACCTTTCATCCATAGGACCTCGACAGATGACTTCTCGGACAAGTAGCGGTTCACATGCACCTATCGGTAGTTTATTCCTAGAGGAATGACATTCTCCCGTGACATTTTATGTATGTTTTAGAAGGTCACCGAATCGAGGACTACTTTCGGCGAACTCTTTTCAGGCTGGGTGACGTGAGACGGAGCGCACACAGACAGAGGCACCCCGTGTATCATGCATACAATTCGCGGTCATCCGAGGACGCGCGGGATCAATCTACTGAAAAAGTTGAGTGTTCCCTGGTGTCTATCATTTCCGTATCGAGATTGAATAAGGACGGCTGACCGAAGGCAGTGCGTAATTGTTCTGGGATATACCGTACTACATTCAATGTGTTGACCATGTGCCATGCGATGGCCGTCTCAACTCCATCCCTGCCGTGGTGACAAAGAGATGCGCCGCAGATGGCATGATCCGTCCGAGCATGTACATTGACGACGACGACGACGACTTCCGGGTCAATGTTGCATATGCTCGTTGCTCGTCCGGCTGCTGTTCAAAATTCTGGTGCGTGGGACGTCACGGACACAACGGGCCTATGGAAGAGCGAACGAGCCCTGACGACGCACTTATTACCGGCCCCTACTATGGCTAGATTTCGTACACTCTGAAGCAAGCGATTGACATCGCGAAGGTGGAGATAGGAGGGCCGGCTAAAGCCAGCACTATGCAATCTCCGTCGCGGACAAGTGGCGTATTTGATTAAATTGTGTGCACATGCATCATGGACACGAAATCTTGTACCGACACTCAGGATGCATGCCTGCAATGGGCTGGCATTATCGATGGTCTCTCATTTCATATGCTGATACATGGAATCATCATGATTGATGAATTCGCGCGATACAGTAGGTAGTCATGTAGCTTGACCGTTCAGGTGATAACAATTCGCGTATATTATAGGCTCATGCAAAGTTTGACGCTTTGTTCAGACACAGATTATATGGGGTGGATGTATGGTCGAGTCAGTCTGTCAACGTTCACCTCATATTATTCCGAAGATCCAATATGGATTGATAGACAATACGTCAGTACAGAGCATGGTATGTACACACGATTACACAGGAAAGCACGACGATGTCCAAGACTAATCCAAGGTAAATAACTACCGCCTCCGTAAGCGCAAGCGTGTAGTTGTCATCGTCGCGGAAAACGCGTGCGGGGCGATTCTGTTGCGCTTCTTCCGTTTGGTCGACGGCAGCATCTCGTTTCGAGCAACTTCCCTGAGCCGAATAATGTCGTGAACCCAATAGGTTTCGTCAGCCTTGGTAATAGCAAGGTCATGGAGACGTTGCTCTTGCTCCGGCGAGAGTAGATGCATCAACGTGCGCGCACCAGCTCGCCACAATAATAACTGGAGAGCGGCTACATACAATAGGATGTTCTGACAATACTACGGATTCAAACCAGTTAGTCATCGCTTATTGGAAGAAGAGTTCATCGTACCGTTAGTTTGTCTACCTCTGAGAGGTGTAGAAATGACAACTGCGAGCGGCGTTGTTGGTTCTCATCGAAAGAAGGCTCATCCTCAGCACGCACATCCAAGTTTCCATCCGTTTCGGCGATCTGCGGGTAATCAGAGCTCGTGTAATTACATAGATGCATAAGACATGCCTTCACAAACTGTAACTGCTCATCTGGTGACGAACCACCTGAGGTACGTAACGCAGTAGTGTCGCATGTTCCCTGATAGATGCTGAGAAAATGTTGAGCTCCGACAGAAGAAGCCCCACCTTGATATCGGCTCTGCCCTCCGGTACAGCCGAAGATATGGCATCCGGCTTAGGATGTATGTCCTAAAAAGGGCGCAACACTTATTAAACGCCAACGAAAATTTTTAAGAGGACTTACATCTTCAGCGTCAGCGTCAGGAGCAAGGAACGAAGACGGCGGTGGTTCTGCCTGGGAGGATGGCCCATTGAGCTAACGGGGAGAACAGTGTCAATTTGACAAATCGATGGACGGCAAGGAGCAGGCAAATTTGAATCTACCTCTGTATCGGATGTGTCTGCCTGTGATATGGGAATGAGAGGATCGTGCATCTCTTCGTCAGCCGCAGCGGGCTAAACCATCCCAAACTAGGTGTCATTCGGGACGTCGTATCTTGGACATCATGACCATAGACTTACCTGATCAGCACGCTCCGCATGGGCATCTCCCACGGACAACACCGTGGCATTCACATTATCATGGCTTACGAATATTCCAAGCTCTTCTCTACGCGCCCTCCTGAACGCCCAACTGGTGACGAGATCCAGTAGCTCTTCCACTTCGGCATGCTGCAATGGCCCATACGAATAGCCCGACTCACAAACCTTCTGCCTCGCAGTACCTCCTCGCATGAATGCAGTATGTCTGTCTTTCACTGGCGTGTATTCCCCATCCATAGCTGCAGCAAGCACGGGCTTCATGTAGTTGAACTGTGTTGCTAAGGGGAGAGCTATTGAGAAATCTAGAGGGCTGAGAACACTAGGCGGACTCGCGGAACGTAATGCTGCTGCATCCATAGAAGATACTTCTAGGATTCGTCCGCGGCTGTCCATATCGATAAGACCTGCTGGCTCGTCTTGGTCGTCATCTAAGCCATAATTATATTTATCCTCTCCTAGCTATGATGCGAAGTGGATTAACGAAACTCTACATAAAATAGTGCAATAATTCTCACCTGACACGTCTTAAAACCTTCGGATTCTGTGGTGAAAAACATGTCAGGTTCCAGAGCCTTTATTTTGCCGTCAAAGAATATCGCCTTATATTTTGGTTTCTGATTTGACTGTGTGGGTTGGATATATTCGAGCAGTTTTGCCGGCCAATATTCTGACCGACCCCGTCGCTCCTTTGCGAGGACAAGCTCGCCGGGCACCTCGAGCAACGGGTCGCATGGAGGAGGCTTCCACGGTTTCATCCGCGGTTCGATAGGTATTTCTGTGTCTGAAATAGACGTCTTTCCGGGCTTGGTTGATTTCGTGCTTGGTGCGTGAGTAGAGTCTGCCCCATTATATGTAGAGAGAAGCATCGGGAGACCGTCGTTGTCATCTTCATCGGCCTTTAGCATTAGATCTCGCGCATCGGCCCACCTTGTCTTAAGGTCGATTTTTGGCCTCTTTCTCGGGGACTCCTGTGTGCTGCTCATATTCCTAGAAAGGCGAAAATTGTCCTCGCTGAACCGTAGCCTACCATGATGCACCATGGAAAGGATAATTGCAGAAGTGGGAGAATGAATAACATGTCCTTCTCTCGATAAGTCTTTTGACTGGCCAGGGACTTGCCCAAATAACACCACCCGTAACAAAGGGTCTTGGTGGACTACCTTGTGGGATATCAGACTGCAATATCAAATGAATAGTAATGATTACCTTTGCGGGCCACCAGAAAGTATCATCGGTAGAGTCCTCGACAACTTTTCCGTATTGGTCAACTCTAACCCAGACATAAGTACCTAGAGATTCAAGTTTCCACGTTGCGTCCTCTCCATCAACACGTGAAGTGGACGGAGCGCTTGGGCTAGGAGACGACAGGGGTGTGAGGATACTCTCCGCGGAATCCTCTGGCGATAGGCTCTTGGATGGTGCTCGAGACAGCCGTCGTTTTCTCCCAGCAAGGACAGATTCCGTAGTTCGCGTTAATTTCTGCACACCCGATTTAATACGGAGCTGGGCAATGGGTTCCTACAGAAACAGAGCAGTTAGCAGCCATCTAGTGTTGACATGTTTGGCCACGCACGACGAACTCAACTTCTGATTCTGATTCAGCATCTGTTAATGGCGACAGCGTGCTCGCTGGTGTAGATCTGTGTTTCGCTGCAGATTTCGGAGTGGGTGAGGGAGGA
>NW_012133240.1:0-25228 GCF_000313525.1 Fibroporia radiculosa | reverse complement strand
GCGGACGAGGAGCGCCTGCCGATTTACGGCGGGGACGGTTAGAGGATACCAGTGGAATGTCCTGTGATTTCTTCGGCGAGTCACGATGTCTTCCTTTCCTATATGTGAATTTGACAGGGCTCCTGTGCTTGGACGGCTCTCCAAACGCCAGCTCTCTGTCCTCCTCATCGGAGGACCCGTCTAGTTGCTCCGCTGACAGTTGTGAGGATTTCTTAGCTGCTGCACGTTTTGGAAGAGGTCTCCCTCGTCCATTGGAGTCGAGGTTATCGTCTGCCATGGTGCTTGCGAAATATTCAGTGAGACAGAGCCGATCTTGGGTCCGGACCCAGCAGCCACACTATTGAAATGCTCCAGTATGAGAGACCGACATCCACTGATTGGTTAGCTAGACTTTCTTAGAAGAAATAGAGATAATTCCAATATGACAGAGAGGTAGATGAAAAGGCGCGAAGTAAAGAAGAGTGAGGGGGTATGAGGGGATAATGCGTTCACTCACTGCAACGTTAACCAAAGTGGCTACGATCGTGTGCACATGTCGCGTTCCTCGGAAACGCGTGTAGTCACATATGTCACGCTAATCCTCCGTCACACTTCTCCGACTCTTTTTTTATTTTATTTTAATTCCAGGTTTATACTCCATACCGTAGGGTACATGCAGAGTGTAAGAGTGTAAATAAAACCTATCTGCCGGATGGTAGTCATCCCGATACGTCCCCCTCGTCCATGATCGAACTAGGAGGTGATCCGGAGCGGGACGAATTCCCGCTCGCAAGGTCGCCACGCTCTCTAAGGAGATGGTCGACATTCTGCATGTCCCTGAAAAACGCAGGGGGGGATAAGTCGGGGCCTGGTACTTCCATGCCTCAATCAATCGAGTTGCCTTACAATTGGCTTGATAATCCTGCTCAAAGAACTTATAATCCTTAGAGTCAGGGTGAACATCAGAAGAGTCCATATTTATCCTCTCGCAAAACACCGTAAATGCAGACTTCCGCAATATCGTGTAAGCGTACAAAAAGGCGTTAGCCACCGAATAGTAGTCCCCGTCCTCCCTGTCCGTTGCTGCCTGAGCGAGGATTTCCGCCCACTCAAACGTCGCTACCATGGGGTTGAGACTCACTTCTCCGACTCTGCAGGCCGCAATGCAGGTAAGTAAACAGGAGCTCTAACGTTCATTGCCCATCCATTAGCCATTGATGGCGTTTTTGAGGATTTGTCAGGGCTTCCAAACAACGAAAAAGGTGAACAGACTAGCCGATACCGCGGCTCTGATGATGGACGATTTTCCTTGACATTGGCGATTGGCGTGTATAAGTTGACGAAATCACTAGCATGCAGACTCTCTGAAGTCAAAATTTGAGATAAATCCATGTCCATCGAGCAACTTATGAGTTATCCTACACACCCACATATCGAGAGTTCTGGTGAGTGATTTTTCTTTAGATTCCGTGAACACATTTGTCACAGGTTCGCTAGGGCACCTCGCATTTCGTTCAGTCGCACAGCGTTTCTATCTTTGCGCACAATTACAGCTACATTCGCCATTCTCCAAAATTTCCTGGATAGATCTACGGGAAAGCATTTGAGTCCAACTTATCGGACCAACGAATACTCGCGGTTAGGTGAATCCTAATGGGTAGATATAATCTGGCATCGTGAAAACATTTCCTGGGCAGCCGTTCTGCATATTCTCTGCTAGAGATTTGTGTGCCCTTCGTACTGCACGGCATCGGAAATTATTCTAGAGCCAAGCCACCAGTCAGCCCACTAGGTGCAGTGAATAAGCCGTCCGAGTAGTCGCCGGTGGTATCTTGTTGACTACCGAATCTACAGCATATTAGAACCCAGTGATTGCATTTCCGCTGCCATAGAACACATTGATGTAACAAAGGGGCCCTTGCACATACAACATGAAATCCACGCGAAATAGCCGTCCGACGAGAACGGCGCTACTGCCTACACACGCATCTTTACAAGATCATGAGAAGAGCAACCACAGAACCCGATAATATCAAGAAAAAAGGAATAAATGTTGTTTTCACTCCACCGCTGTTCTTGTTCTGGGATGCGGTGGTCGTAGTAGAAGCGGAAGACGAAGGGCCGCTCGAAGCGTTGGAGCCTCCTGAAGAAGTGGTCGTTGCGTCCGCAGTGGCCCCGGTGGACACACCAGTTGATGTGGTAGTCACCGCAGTAGGAGCGCCGCCTTGAACCGGAAAGGATGATACTGTCTCGGTGACAACGACGGTAGAAGTGAAGGACATTGGTCCCACCTGCTCGATGACGTCGGTGCAGACAGCGAGTCCATCGGCGATGCCGCAGTTCTCAAAGAGATTGCCCACGTTAGGGTCGATATACGTCAATCCAACACTAGATGCACCGACAACAAGGGTAGCTGTAGCGGCATTAACAAATCAATTAAGGGACTAGTACAAGAGTGCACATCAATACAGACCAGGTCCATCGAAGCCGCTGTCGTCGAACGTTCCGCTGCTCACTCCCGGAGCAATGAGGTACGTCGTAGCACCATCGGCTCCAACACCCAGCACGTTGGCGGTCACTGGCTGGGGATCGAAGCCCGGAATGTACAAGGAAGTGATGGCAGCAGCATCTAATATGCATCACGGCGTATTAGAAAACTAGAGAGAGAGAAACGAACAACAAACTTACATTCTACCAAGAAAAAAGTAGCGAAAATTGCTTTTGAACGGATTGAATGCATTTTGAACGAGTGGCTTTAACGAGTGGGAGGGTTGGCACAGCAAGATTCAGGCAAAGTTGAATGGGGTCATAAAGCTGATGAAGATGTCTTATACATCTCGACTTGTATGTGTCTGGGCCATCAGAGACCGATCTAGCGCATCAGCAAGATGTTAACTAATTTTCGGAACCGGAACTAGTACATATATGCTCCGAGGCGGCGGACACTCGGAGTTGAAGATAGATGGAATTGCATATACACTGTTGAAGATGTTGAAAGAACCGGTACCGAATGACTCTCAAACAAGGGAGACAGCAAGAACTAGTAGACAGCGTCTTGAACGTGGATCAAGCACTCACTGCTAAAGACAGAAATCTCATGCAACTGGTGGCATGGGACGCCTGCGACAATGACTCGAAAGTCGAGACAACCTTGGCGCCAAGTCAACATGTCTCCTTGGTACAGGACCGCTATGGAAACTGTGAGGTCCATTACAAGCCTTTCGGAGTCAATTTTGACTTTGTTGAACAGCAGACACGTCAATTCCTCACATACAGTGTCACTCGACTTGCCCACAAAACGGACGTTGATGGGGGCGCGGCGTAAACCCAAATCACTGCCAAAAGAATTCTTGGCGGAGATCGATGCCAAACGCAGGAATTTGGGTTCCGATGTCAGAGTCTGAGGATGCCTAGAGCAACTTGCAAATCCTACACCCCCGAAATAAGTTTAGTGGTCGGCCAATGCCATGCCATTGGCACTGTAGTACATGTGATCACCAACTACTACAAAGGCTTGAACATACACAATAAATGTCCCTGGACAGTTGTCGCGGTAGTGTTGGAAATCACTGCTGTGAATACTACGACTACTTGTCTGAGCATTCTCACAAGATCATGAGAAGAGTAACAACAAAGCCGGAAATTTTTATCCAGAAAAACATGAACGCGTCTACCTCAGCCCCACTGCTGGTCTTAGTTTGATTTGTGGTCGTCGTAGTAGGGGCCGAGGACGTAGTCGAAGTTGTGCCACTACTCTTACTGCTCGCGCCGCTTGAGTTATCGGACGTATTGGTGGTGGACGTAAGGTTGGGTGCATCCGAAGGGGATCCCGTGTTCACAGTCACCCCTGCAACAGGCGACGTAGATGTCAGCGAGCCCGGGTAGATCACTACGGTATCTCCAGGACCTATACCACCTCCTTCGGTCGAGGTGTAACCGGCGGTCTGCGCTGCGATAGGCGACGTCACGATTTGGGTGCTCGTCCAGCCCGTCGTTGGGCCAGACATGTATGCGACGTTGGTGCAGACCATGACACCATTACTAGAGCTACAGCTCCCGGAGCCGCCGATTTGGAAACCAGGCTGAATGGTGGTGGTTCCGTCTGTATTACGTCAATCAGAATCCTTCAAACGCAGCGCAACGTGATCGCACTTACAAGGACCGTAGGGTCCGGCGTCGTAAGGGGCCCCTACGACGCTTGTACTGTCTACATTAGAGTCAGTTTTGGCGAGCAGCTTAATAGAGATACACCCACCAGGCCCATTGAACCCGTATCCGTCCCCGGCTTCCGGAACATATCCACCACCACCGTCAGCGGACTCGGTTGGCAAGGGAGCAAATTGTCGCCTGTGCCACGGGCGTAGAGGACTGACGGCAGCAGCATCTATGAGAACATGCAACGTTGATTCTGCGTTAGTATAATCATCGCAACAAACGTAAAATGATTAACTGACAACTTGCGCAGAGCGCCACGACGAGAAATGGCTTTGAGCTGACGATGCGCATTTTAAGGAATGAATAGAGAAAAGAATGAAGTTAGTCGTAAACTACGACAGTGGCAGAGACTAAGGCCGCAATGCGATGTCCAGGAGAACGTCTGAGCTGGTAGAAAGGCGGTCATTTAAAATCCTCCTCGTATGTTGTGCCTGGACCGCTCGCCAAGCAATTGGCGTGGCATTGAACGCTACACGTCGGGTTCGTCGGGACCGTCGGATCTACTAAGCCTCAAGATGACTCATAAGTACCCAGGCTGATCCTTACAAATAGGTTTTGGACTCAGCAACATCAGTACAATTATTGTTCGAAATGCGAGTATTGTGTTGGAGGTGAGTTGGTGGCATTGGGAACACCGAAGAGCTCCACAATATCAGCATCTACGCCGATCGTGATCTGATGAAACGCTCTCACTGGTCAAGGTATCGTTTCGATTCCCACGGGTTCACTCATAACAGAATTAGTAAAAGCACCTACGGCTACGTCTACTTAATATATCTTTAACAGATCAAGCCTACACATACCACCCTAGCTCCAGAGGCAAAAAGCAAAACAAACAACAGATCTGACACAAGCTAAGAGTGGGAATAGTGATGAACAGGCTGAGAACAACAACACGAATGGCAAGGAAACCCGATCTGCGGACGCTTACGGATTGAGTGAATGCCTGTGTACTTGCGATTGCATTAGGTCATACGTATTGTCAGTCTTGTACTGGGGCGTCCGATTGTCAACGTCTTCCGCACCCTGGGACGCCTCCGGCATCCCCGTTAATGGATGCCATATACGGGGGGTAATCAGACCGCTACCTCCTGCTCCGTACACATAGCCGTTGCTCAGACTCTCAAGCGAATTAGACGACCCTATTATCCGGTACTTTTAGCCAATAATCCGCATCAAGAGCGGAGTGGGCACTAACCTGGAACAAGCATGCTGTCCCAGAAGTCCGCACTCAGTATGCTATCCATCGAGAGCATATTCATATCCAGCGAGGGATTCGGCGCCATGGTGGGCGGGAACGTCGACATGTCTGCAACAGGACCCATCTCACCGGTATTAAAGAATGCAGCAAGTGGATCCACAGGAGGAATGGTAGTAGACATCTGTGGTTTGCTTTGTGAGAGATCAAATGCGGGTGGAGCAGTTGGTAGTTCTTGCACTGTCGCAGACTCTGTTCTGGATCCGGCTTCGAAAGACGCAGGCGCTGTTGCAGTGGTAGAGGGATCCGTCTTGGCAGCGATGACGGCTCGGAGGAACACACTATAGAGTGCGGGTGTATGTAGAGGCGACTCGGCAACCCTCTCAAAAATATCCGCCACATCCTTGACAAGGGCAATTGTCTTCTGTTCATGGTCCAGATAAGAGCTAAATTCTGGCCGCAGGAGCTATATGCCGTTGGGGGTCAGACATTGTATAATGTGCACCAGACATCCATTGACCTAACCTTCAACAAACTCAGGACTGCGTATGATCCCTGGACAAATAACGAGTCCGGAGCGTACTTCAAGTAACCAAGAGAGCCCAGTTCGCCGTGAATCACTGTCACACACTTGACAGCAGAAGAGTGGCAGCGCGCGAAGAAATGCCCCATGTCTACTGGAGAACGTTGAAGGGCATTTTGTAGTCCGAATGAGTTGATAGTGAGCATTGCATAGTGGAAATTGAATTCGCAGCTGAGCTCCGCATACTTCCTTGCAAAATCAGATTTCTCGGCTAGATACCGTAAAACAAACTAAGATGAAAATGGGACACATCTAGACCGGACTTACTTTCCGAAATTTTCCTGACCCAATCATGCTGCCATGAAAGTAGTTGGGCTTCCATGGTTTTGATCACTAGAAGATAGTCACAGTCTTCTTGGAGGCCCGACGACGTGCTGTTATTTGAGTAGAGTAGGTCGAGGCTTCGGGTGAGAATGCGTTGCAGATCCTGAGGGTGACATGAGATCCAGTTTCAATGAAAACGTGCACGCATGCGCACCGCACATCCTGCAGTATGCGTGTCCGACGGCATGGCGATCGGCGATTGAGACCACCGCGATGCATTGCGGATGATAAAACTAAAAAGGCAGAGAAGAGAAGAGTGTGGGAACCCATGTCAGAGATGAGCACAAAAGTACAACCCACTCTTCTTTGATGGTGTATGGCTTTCCCATTTGTGCACTAAAGCTTCGATCGAGGATGAAGCATAAGATCCAAGTCCTTTCTCGGGTGTGGACTTCACGATCACGAGCGTTCCCTTCTTCTGTGCCGTCGTTCAATACTTCGGTGTGCCTGTGGATGTTCAAATCAAGCGCCATCCTGTGTCGCATTGACGTGTCAAAAATAAATGGCGGTGAGAATTGCCGAAGTTCATACCTAATTCCCATCCCAAGAAGCATCCACGTCCTATCCTGCTCGTAGCGCTCTACAGGACCACAGCCCCAGAGCGTGTTTAGCAAATACGCCTGAACGATCTCAACAGACTTGTATCCCCTTGCCGGGACATTGAAAGCCAACTTCTTTGCTAACTCAGCAAGTCTGGGATAGAGCTCATCACGGGCATTGTAGAACCGCGAGGCAATCGCACAGACTAGGGTAGCGCAAGATAAGCCTTTACCATAAACAGTAGAGAGAAAAGCTCACTCGTCGTGAGCAGGAATGGCGACCGCGAGCAGACTAAAGCTGGGGTGTGAAAATCGGGATCTAGGAGTGCACAATGCACCTGGTAGCGCGCATGAGATCGCTTTTCTTGACAGCCTGATCAAAATACTCACGTTCATATGATCAAAATATCTATACATGCCAAAATCAATCAATTAAGTACACGGAAAACGAAAGGATCGCACATTTTAAACAAGGCTATGACTTCATCCGTGCTAACAAAGCCAAGCATTTCAGGTTGAATCTGACGTTCGATATACAGACGCCTAAGTGGCAATATGCTCATAGGCCCTAGAAGAGGAAACATTATCAATATTTCAATCGCTGTAGGCCATACAGAAACACCCACCAGGCTTGAAGTATAGGTCACTAGCCACGCCCATCCTCGACGGCTCTGAACTTCGACTCAACATGGCAGTCGAAGCCAAGTCTGACTTGGAGCCAGCCTGAGCCCTACGATTTGCTAGACTTGCTTCCGCCAACAGTCCAAGGGGATTCAGCGAGTCATCTGGTAATGATGGAAGCTTGGGGGATTGGGGAGGATGTTCTGAATGACGCCGAAGTGCATCCGCAGGTGATTGTGGTGGGGATGCGAGAAGAGGATGGGTCTCACCCGACGGTGGTGGCTGGCCGTCAGGTGAAGGAGAGCGAGACGGCCCATCAGATGGAGGAGCTCCTAGAGACCTGAAGATTGTGTCTAATGTACGCTCCATTTTACGCAACGACCGCTGAAGAACCTCGTGTTTTCTTGTTAAAGCTATTAGCGGGCGTGCAAACAAGGGCATGGGCACACACTACGTACTTTGTGGATCGTTTTCCTCTATTCGACTCCTCAAATATACATTCATGCCCGCCGGCTTGGCAACGCTTGCACGGAGGGCCATTCTCCGCACCCACGCATTTCATCTTCAAGCGGCGACAGACCGTACATGCTCTATCGAGCAGGTTCAATAGACTATATGTGCAACGAGCGTGCACGAACGTACCTTGAGCCACGCGTAGACTTTGCTTTTACAGGCTCCTCGCCCTTCTCAGCTTCTGGGCTATGACTGTCCTCTCCATCATCGACCTTGTCCTTACGTGACTTCTTACGCTTGTCGCCCGCCTGAACGTGAGGGGACGCAGGACGCTTGCCATTAGCATTGGGGCCGCTAAATGATGCTGGATGATCAGTTGGCGTGGTCACCAGAGTCTCAGAACCTTGCGAGGACGGCGACGAGAGATTCGGAGGAACTGCGAGATGAGACGCGGAGAGTTGTCGCTGCGACTGGTGATACGAATAGTATTGAGAAGGAAAAATTGAGAGAGAGCTGTCGTTGTGAACAGCAGACGAAGATGAGGCCTGTCCTGGTCGAGCCGTCTGATCGCGAGATTGGGAAGGGGTAATTGAGGCAGAGTAGGATGCCGGTTGTTGAGCCGGGTTTGCGTAGAATCCCGAAAAATTGGAGGAGGATGCTGACATGCTGAAGAGATGTTTAGGCAGATTCCGTATGAGGGGCAGGACCTAATTGTTAAAGCAGAAAACCTCTTCGAGCGACGCCGGTGTCGCAGGGATCCGTGGGAGGGAAAGTCTGGACGCAAGAATCAATAACATGGCTTCAGAGAAGCAGGAAGAAAGGGGCGACGAAACACACGCGTGAATCTGTTACGTTAGCAATCGATAAAAGGTGATATGAGTCAAGTGCTCCGTTGGAGGTATTTGTGAGTGGACAAATTCGCCAGGGAGTTGCCAGGGAGTGAGAAATAGCCTGGAGTGAGAGCAGCTTAACTCATCCAGGCACCAAGGAGGAGAGTGGAGGGGTAGATATCGACGAGGCTGAGAGGGATGTCGAGCGGTTGGAGACTAGGAGGGTTGTGCGAAGGATACTATGGGCTACTGTGCCTAGGAGGTGTGAAATGGCTCGAGAGTAGCCGAGCTTGATCGTCCTTGGGATCGGACTAAACTTGAGCTTGTAAACTTAGACGCCGACGCGCCTCCGAGTGCGCTACTTTATCGGACTTTGGACAGCTCCCCATTTCCAGTTTGACTTCACAAAAGGTAGCGGGGAAGACACACGCGCACTCTGGAAAATGCATGCGCCTCCTTTAATGGACCTCGTTGCAATGAAGATCTCGACGTGCATGTCACAAAATACTACTGGAGTGTTGCTATTGCAAATGCTACACTGAGTTTGCGAATTACCACTACGATGTTTATTGATCTGCAGGCTTCAGTGCGCAGTCGAGGGATCCACTGCGGTGGTGTCTGGGATCATGCCTTTGAGTCCGCCCAGCCATTCACCATTCACATTTATTATGCGAATAAAGTTTCAAAGGCTCTCTACGTGCACGACGATAACATGAAACGGAGCCCCGACGCCGCTACCAGATAAATCATAATATTGCGTGGCTCATTGCTTGAAGGTGTCTACTCGATGAGATCTCGATGCAGCCACAGGACAATGCAGAACGACATAAAAGGAAAGCTTCCGTGGCGTGGCCGGAGAGTTGAGAGTCCGCCTCGGCCTCCCGGAGCGCGCGTCGCGCCTCGCTTGACGCGATTCCAACGTCGTCCACCGTTCCCTCCCATCCCATAGCGCAGGCGCGCCTTCTTTGCCCTCATCACCATGTCGTCTCACCATCGCCCCTACATCCAGCTCGCCCCCTCCGTAAACACCACCACGTACGTCGTATTCTCTTTCTTTTTCCCTCAGACCCTTAGTCTTTATTGTAAATAGCATTGTGACGACGACCACGACAACCACTACATACGCGCCCATCCCGCTCCCGCCACTCCCCGCCCCGTCGTCCCCCAAAGATCCAAAGGCATACCCCCTTCTGCGCGCACACCTCCCCCGATCCTTACGCCAGTTCCCTCTTGTTTTCCCTGGTGGATCCAGGGCCACATTTCGCGATGGCGAGGTAGGCGAAGAAGAGATGCATGAGGAAGAGGAAGTCGTCTGTGGCGCAGGCTGGACAATGCTCAAACGAGATGAAGAGGGACAGGCCCAGAAAGACGTAGGCCTCGCTGAAGCGATCGAGCGATATGGCCGCAAGAGGTCCTACAGCAACGAGAACATGATGGAGGGCATCGAGGCTATCCCAGGACTCGTTACCAACACCCCACCACGCAAGAGGGCAAAGCCAGCTCCCATAATGCCCCCAATCAATACTGCTGCACCACCGTCCCCCCTTCCATCTCCCCATGGCTCACCATCGCCGGAAAGCATCTGGCCTTCTGCCCCACCAAGCGGTCATTCATCTCCTCAGCCCCCCCAAGCTCCCATCCAACCAGACGTCTCTATGACTGCACTCATGTCGCTTCCTGCCCTTCTTGCTCACTACTCCAATCTTCCTCCCCAGCTGCAATCGCATGTCCTGCTGACGTTCTTGCGACACTCTCCTCTCTCAGTCCTACGGACATTGCACTCCATTCTCACACCCACATTGGCGCGCGACTTCCTGACCCTCCTCCCTCCGGAGCTTGTCTCCCATGTCCTCAGTTTCCTCTCCTTTTCCGACCTGGCACGTGCGTCACGGGTGTCGAAGGCATGGAGGGCCATCATTGACTCTGATGCGGTCCTCTGGCGGGATCTCTTGAAGGCTACTAAGATATGGTTCGGACACGGCTCGGAAATCGCCTTCAAAGATGCAATGTTTGCGAGGCAACGGCGCGAAGGTTTGTGCGAGGGTGCTTTACCTCCTCCACATCCATATAAGATCCTGTTCAAGTCACGACATCTCACTCGTACGCGCTGGGTGCAGAACCAGAACCCGAAGCGCCTCACGTTCCCGGCGCATGGGCGGTCTGTCGTGACTTGCCTCATTTTCTCGCACGGGCGTATCATCTCTGCATCAGACGACCACTCGATACATGTCTACTCACCTGTCACTGGCGAGCTGTTGCGCTCGCTTGACGGCCACGAGGGTGGTGTCTGGGCGCTGGCAGCGACGAAAAACACGCTAGTCAGCGGGTCGACGGACCGTACTGTGCGCATATGGGATCTGTCCACAGGCCGCTGTACGCATGTATTTGGCGGGCACACGAGCACTGTGCGATGTCTAGCGATTGTGAAGCCGGAGTGGGTGGATGTCGAGAACGACGATGGAACAATCTCGCGGGAGAAGTGGCCCAAACGTCCTCTGATTGTTACCGGTAGCAGGGACCATACGCTGAGGGTATGGACGCTGCCAAAGCCAGGTGATGATGAATATAGGTGTTACGGCGCGGACGACACCGAGGTCGACCCATCTGAGGTGAAAAGATCTGTTTGTGGGTTCGCTGACGAGGCTAATAGTTGTCCCCCAGGAGGATGTCGAAGACAATCCTTACCACAAGCTACATCTGGAGGGTCATGAACATGCTGTCCGCGCTCTCGCAGCGCGCGGTCGGACATTAGTGTCTGGCAGCTACGACTGCACCGTGCGTATATGGGACATCATCACCGGTAACTGCAAGTGGACTCTTCAAGGTCACACACAGAAAGGTGGGTTTTGAGTCGCATATACCAGGATGATAGTCCTGACATCAGCTTGTAGTATATAGCGTTGTTCTTGACATCAACCGTAACCTCGCATGCTCAGGATCCATGGATGGCACTGTTCGTGTTTGGAACCTCCATAACGGTCATTGTCAGCATATGTTGGCTGGGCATACTTCCCTCGTCGGTCTTCTTGGTTTGTCGCCCTCGTATCTGGTATCAGCCGCAGCAGATTCGACGCTTCGGGTTTGGGACCCAGATACCGGCGAGCATCATCACACTCTGGCGGCCCACAATGGGGCCATCACGTGTTTCCAGCATGATGAGTTCAAGGTTCTGAGCGGGAGCGACGGCACACTGAAGATGTGGGACATTCGCGACGGCACTCAAGTTCGTGATTTGCTGACTGGGATTGTTGGGGTGTGGCAAGTTGTGTTCGAAGGTCGATGGTGTGTTGCAGCGAGTAACCGGATGGACTCGACAGTACTCGATGTGTGGGACTTTGGGACTGAAGAAGGGGACGATGAATGGGTCGGCGAGCCGCCGGGAGGAGTGTACGACGAAGACAGTGACGAGGAAGACGAAGACGAGCAGGCGGAGGTAGACGCGATGGATCAAGACCTCGACGGTGCGATGCCCTCGGATATGGAAGACACTGTCGATGACCAGGAGTTCGAACACATCGAGGGAGATGATGACCGGCTGGCGGACTGGCGGGAGTCAGACGAAGACGGCACAGTACCGTCGGCGCAGGGATCGGTGATGTCCGTTTCATCCCCATACCAGAACGATCGAAATCGCAGTCGATCGCTGGGCGCAAGGCTCGTGTCGCGGGGTCCAGCGTCGGCAGGCCCTTCGTCAATTGTCCGTCTGCCACCAGGAAACGACGAAACGCCGACGCGACCTCGCATACGCCATGTCAATATGAGCCACAGGCGGCGATGATAACTCCTTTCTTCGGCGTGTGGGGACGCGGTAATATAGTATTTCTTGTGTGCAATATTATTCTCCAGTCGGATCTCGTTCGTACATGTTGTGCATTGTGCATTATAGCAGCTACTTATATGTATAATCTGTGAATTTGGCAGCACCATAGGACGGCGTGCCTGTAGACGTTACCATCATATTTACCAGGGGGCAGCATGGATATGTGTGCATCACAGTGTCGTCTCTGCTGAGCCATTCTGAAAGACTTGTATGTGCAATATACGAAAGATATGAACTGTACGATACCCTGGATCGATTGCGGATGAGATCCACCTGCAGTCGTGTGTCGGCTCTAGCTCTGGTTTAGACAGACAAACGAATACAACAATTGCCATATATGGATTTTCTACCCCGATCTCAGATCACCGTGACTCTGCGCGCATGCGGGCCGCGAATGTGGGCTTGCACCAACATTATCGATAAAATATGCTCCTTTGTTCCAATCTGTTGTGATGGCTATTGTTCATTTTCTATATTTCTCCGCCGCGAGCTTTCTCACTCCTCATCATGTCTTCCACCATTTCTGCCCCGCCCCAGGCTAATTCAGTGTCGGACTCGGAGGCCACCATCCGACAACGATGGATAAGCGGAGAAGCAAAACATACCCGCCTACCGGTTCATGGCAGCTCGCTTGTGACGTCGCTCATCATTCATCAAGGCAGTATAATCTCTGCCTCTGAGGACGGCACCATCAACATGTATGCAGCCGCCAGCGGCAAATTGGTGCGCACTCTGAAAGGGCACGCAGGCGGGATCTGGAGCTTGGCGGTCGCGGAGGATACTCTCGTGAGTGGCTCAACCGATCATACGGTACGCGTGTGGGACATGCCCACTGGAAGATGCACCCATGTCTTTGGCGGACATAAAGGCACGGTCCGAGCATTGCGAATTGCTCAACCAATGTGGGTTGATGTCAAGGATAAGTCGGGGGAGACTGTCCGGGAACTGTGGCCCAAACGTCCGCTTATAGTTAGTGGTAGCAGAGACCACAACCTGAGGGTGTGGTCTTTGCCCAAGAAAGGCGAAAGCGACGGTAATTGCTGTACGGAGGAGGGTGACCCGTCAGAGGTACGTTTCCTGCTAATTCTGATTTATACATCTACAAAAAATTACTCACTTTGATAGGTGACTCCTGAAAACAATCCGCATCATCAACGGCGTTTGAGAGGCCACACACAAGCCATTCGCGACCATGCAGTGCACGGCCGTACACTTGTATCCGGCAGCTATGATTGTACGGTACGATCTTGGGACATAATCACTGGGGGGTGTAAGTATATTTTTGCTATGCACAAAGACAAAGGCAAGTACCTTCGTACTGTTGAGATAACACTCACTTCTGACTAGCCGATCAGTTTTTAGCATCGCTCTCGACGGGGAACGCAACATTGCGTATTCAGGATCCATGGACTGTACTGTCCGTGTATGGGATCTGCTGAGAGGTCAATGCAAGTATACCCTGACAGGGCACACAAGCGTTGTAGGCCTTCTCCGCGTTTCTCCCTCGTATCTCGTCTCCGCGTCAGCCGACGCCACGCTGCGTGTGTGGAACCCGGACACCGGTGAGCTCTTGCACATCCTTCCGACCGGTGGTCCCGGCACTACGGTGGTTTGCCTCCACCACGACGAAGAGAAGATACTCAGCGGGAGCAAAGGGGCCTTGTGGATGTGGGACATTCGTACTGGCGCAGGTATTCGTGGGCTGCTCCAAGGTGCCATGGATGTATCGCAGGCAGTGTTCGAGGGCCAGTGGTGTGCCGCAGCGACCAATAAAGACAGCGCGACTTATCTTGACATATGGGACTACGGGAGTCAGAGTGCATGAGGAAATTCATTATCAGCGATGTATTGGAACCTAATATTTCGGAACATTAGGGTGTTGAATCCATTATCCCAGCGACGATCGCGGTGTTTAATTCCAGACGGTCACGACAAATGTAACGAATTATAGGCCGACAAGATCGATAAACGTAGAACAGGCTTGCTCAGAGAATAGAACCAGGTCCATTCCTACAGATACAGATTTGAGGCACAACTGGTCCGAAAAGGGCGAGGAGACAGAAGTGGATCTCCGCGGTAAGGGATTTACTACATCGTGGTCTCTAAGGTATATGTAGTATCCAAGCCGCATATAGTTGGACCGAAAAATGCATTTAGTTCTGGAGAAGCTCGATTCACTGGAATATCTCCTGCACTCCGCCTGGATGATTGATGACACCCTTTCCCGTAGGAACAAAAGATCAAATGCAGTATGGCCAGCTCGTGAACAAAGGTGTATCAGTATGAAAGGCAATCACAACGACCCAAATGGCTCACGAGCCGAGGGCTTTGAATTAAGTGACTGGAAACACTTTGGAGAAAATAGTGAATCAAAGCTGCAGTAATTGAAATATATGCAACTCCGAGAGCTAGTAGAAATCAGCATGAAAATCGAATTACCGGCGTACTACCTCCTACTTCCGCATATGCACACTAAATTTGAACCCGGAAAATCAACATGTAATGTATCGATCCTGCGCCGATAGATTGAGGGGCGGATGTTGGAGGATATACATATGAAGGTTGTGGCCTGGAACATCATAACTTACCCCATTCAGACGAAATATAGCGAGTGCAATTGTGTGCCGTCTGAAGTTCATAGTTACCAGGGTTGAATGTTGGACATTGACACGTAAGATATCAGCTAGATCTGGTCAGTTACGACATCCATGGGTCACTTCTCAGAGACATGTAAATCGCCAAATTGTCACTCGACACGGCTGCCGTGCTGGGTAGACGTCACTTTCGTGGAGAAGGAAGAAAAGTGCAAATAGGAGAATGTTGCTTCCACTGGCCCACGTTATCAGTAGACCATGCCAACAGCATGAATGTCCATATACTCTTCCGTCATGATTTACTGGTCGACACATTTGAAGAAAGCCTTCGCATAGCCTTCCAGTTCTACACAAGAGTCGTGCGTTCTTCATGACATGTTATAGGATTCGAGAATTCGAACGAGTGAATAGGTGATTGAGACGACAGCTTGCGTGATTACACAACACGAGCCTTGTGAATCTTCACGTCTTCCCGGGGTCTTCGGTTCAACAGAGGTTAATAATACCGTCTATGGCCAACTATGATTCTGACTTACCTGTCCTGAGCATCAGTAGCAACCGAACCAAGCCGCTGGAGAACACGCATCCCGGAGCTGACTCGCCCAAAGATGGTGTGCTTGTTGTCCAAATATGGCGTTGGTGCTAGTGTAAGGAAGAATTGCGAACCTGACGCGTCGTATTACATATTATGTTAGCCGTGGTAGTGACTTTGCGAGAGACTGGCATTCACCATTTGTATTTGGGCCCGAGTTTGCCATCGCTAGGATTCCTGCGCCGGTGAATCGCAGCTCTGGGTGGATCTCGTCCTGACTAATCACAGATTGAGTGATAAGTGACCATTTTAACGATGGAACGTACAATTTCTGCCCATAAATGCTCGTTCCTCCTCTACCTGTGCCCGTCGGATCTCCACCTTGCACCATGAAGTCCTAATTTGAACGTTCAAATTGAGAGCTATCCAAAGGCAAAACACCACACTTACAGCGATAATGCGATGAAATATAACCCCGTTGTAATATCCACGCTTTGCGAGCTCAGAAAAGTTCTTGCATGTCTGTATACTCAAAGAACGAGAGGTTGAGTCTCGTTAAGGGCTGTGTCCGTTGGAATCACATACTTTGGGAGCATGGTCCCAGTAAAGTTCAAGTTGTATATCGCCCATGCTTGTTTCAAGTACGACAGATTCCATTATGCGTCGATGAAAGGCGTCCCTGGCAGCACCGAGATGGTTGGATGCAAAGAAATTGTGGCTGAAGGCGCTCGACGCGAGATCGAGATCTCCCGCCATCCAAGCAGATGATGTTATCCAGTGAGCAGGTACTGTCACAATCAGCTGCACAGTGCAGGCTTTCGTCCACCACAAGGCATGCGTGCAGTAGTGCAGCGAGTCAGCACTGCCTCGGTGACTGGTATATCTTCAAACTACTATGTCTTCTGCCGGATCTTTTCATTGATGAGCTTGAGGGTTTGCTTCGCCAGTTGACAATGAGGTCGTGTCTTCAATCGCCCGAGGACTTATGGTCCTAGTAGGCATCGGGAAAGGTCTAAATCACATTTTCGCATGGATTATCTGACTTACTCTCTGCACAGAATAGATGACACCTCTACCGATGTTGAGACAATATGCAGCAAAATGTGTGTTCGCCGCACTGAAGTTCTTCTGAGACTCTGAGTACATCTCCAAAACCTGACAATGCCTACGACACATTCTAGACTGTCCCTGAGGGTGTTCTCAGATGACTCAGGCTCGATGTGGAAGAGAAGTGTGAGGGATATCAACGGCGAGGTACTTTGTGTATCTCAATTTACTCTCCTGGCCAACACGAGTAAGGGGAATAAGCCTGATTTTCATCACGCAATGGTGTTTTTGTTACTATTGACTACGATTTTGACATGCTGATGTATTTATCCAGGGCACAGAGCCAGGTCGACAACTCTATAGTGCCTTCCTTGAAAGAATGACCAGTCTTTATCAGCCAGAGCTAATTAAAGGTACTGTCATGCCTATCTTTTATAAGTGTCACGCTTATACCATCCCCAGATGGTCAATTTGGCGCGATGATGAATGTCAGCCTGACTAACGATGTATGGACATACGGCGTCTCGTTCGTATATGAACTAAGCTCGTATTAGGGACCAGTAACATTCACACTTGACTCTCGCAAGTTCGCATATATTGATCAGGCCGTCAGTGGAATATCAGGAAAGCCATCAAAGGCCAAGAAGGTGGCGGAAGGAGGGGCACGCAAGACGGCGACAGTCAATACTAATGAAGTGCTTGAGGGAGCCCCAGATTCATCAGCCATAAGCCATAGATGAACGTAACTAGGTGGTCCTTGTGCACACATATGAGTTTTACTAGAACCCACAATTGAGGTTGTTTGACGAAGGGAGTTGTCATACTGATATTACGAGATATGCTAGAGTATAGCCAGAAACGCACGCGTAGTCGGTCCCTTCAACATCCGAGCCCGAGGATGCTATAAACGGTCTTGCAGTGCTCTCGCTAGAATCCAGGATCCTAGTCGCACCTTGCGCTCCGCACCTTTCCATGGGTGTGCATAAGCGCGAAGGTCATTCAATTCCTCTGCTAGACGAGAGCGCAAGGCAGAAGCGTTCGTCACGAGGAGGAAGGAGAGTTCAGTGTCCAAATTCGCCGATCTTGAATTGAGGTTAGTTGATCCGAATAGCGTCACTGAGGGGTCTGCAGACGGCGTTGGACGCAGCCAGATGCCTGCAACGGTGTGTCAGCATGAGTCCAATCTCTCATAATAGAAATGTAAATACCCTTGGCATGATAGGTCCAACCGTCTCTCTCCCACTCATTTAACTGCACTCCTGAGTGTTCACCGGTGTGCTGGTCATGTGTCCAATCACGTTTTGCAGTATTTACAGCCCTCATAAACTGCCGTTCAAGTACAGTATATCCCTCGGGTACCCTCCCCGAAACTCCTCTAGAGCCATAAAAGCCGTTCGCCTATCATGCATTCCTACTGTGAATCAACCAGGACAAAAATTCAACCACAACTGACCTTAGGACTGGCAGCCAGTACACGGCATGCCAATTGAGAACCTATAATGAGGTCCTGGTACGGTTTGTACAGTCCAAAATAGCCGCTAGTCAGATCTATCATATGGCCAGTGTTTCCTGGAGTCTGTGATTCGGTCCCGGAGACTTGGCGAAAGAGAAGACTGAGGCACCGCTCTTCCTCCCGCACACTGAATTGCCCCGCCTGTATTATAGGAAACACAAGGGTGTCCGCTTTGGATTTCTCGCCCTGTTGGACACCACTCATGACTGAGGTCACTTTGCTGATGCTTGATTTTCGAGATCTATCTTGAAACGCGGTCAGAGCAGCTTGCGCTTTTGATTCGAAATGGTGCGGATGTGTACGCTGATCCGGCCAATCAAGCACGTAGTCACCAGATGTAGACGAAGAAGGTAGCAGCGAGTATGAAAATGTAGCAGCTTGATCGAGAAAAGAGAGGCAGTATTGCGCCAAAGGAGCTTGATCGGTAAAATGTATATAACGATCCTGTCGGTTCGTGAAATAGGACGTATTTAGGTTGGCACTAAAGATATGTCAAACTTGCAGTGCAACCGAATTCGGGGGACGTACCTCCTTACCCAGATATTAGCAGTTCATCATCAGCACCATAAATCTTCGGATGCCATGTACCACCCCAACCTTCGTTGAAGCGAGGGGGCATAAGTTTGGCCAATAAACCCTTGAGTTTGGGACTGCGGAAAAGCCAGACGCGGACGCGGTCAGGGAATTCTTTTAGAAGTGGTACAAGTAGATTAGCAGTCGATAAGGGTTCAGGACGCGTACAGCGATTATAGTCAAGGTGCATCTGTACACGCAACAAAGGATTAGCCTGAAGAGATGCCCGAAGCGTGTCGATCTAACGGTCTACAATGAGATTGGCACGAGTATGAAGTGATATCTTGCACATACAAGCTCAAAGTCTTCGGATCCGATATATAGGGAAGATATGAATATCCTCTGCCGCGCTCTCTGAATCATGTTCTGACAAGTTGGATGGTCGATGCAGGTCAAACGTTCAATAGTTGAGCAAGACATACCAGCAAACATTGGTAGAAATCTTGGGGTTGACTCATAATGCGAATGCTAGAAGACGCTACGCCATAGCAGGGCTGATGTTCCCCAAGTCTACAGATGAACTGTCGAATAGCAGGATCCGTGACAGCCGTCGAAAGCGAACGAGAGCCACGCAAACGGAGGCGAGCTAGTTTGGTATGTCCATATTGTTGCAACAATGTTCGACTCCAAGAAGCAGTCACAGGCATCCTGCGAATGTTCGCGCTCAGGCCAGAGCTTGCACGTCTGCACCGCTACAGCTTGCACGATTGGGGCGCATTATGAACATGATTTTGGCCAAAATCGAACATCGAATTACCATTTTTAGGTTATCGGTACCCCCTTCGGACTTAGCATTACGTCTTCGACCCAGCGGACCCGGAGTGGCACAGCTGAGATAGACTTTCTTCGTCTCCTCTGTTCCCCTAAGACTTTGGTATGCTGCGTTGAGGGGCAGTATCTGCTTAATACAGCTTGTGGGAAGCAATGTCAAACTCACCACCCCCAACCTCCTCAAGCTCGCGACCGCTTTCTTCCTCTCGGTCACTTCACGGCTCGCAGTCTATATTTCCTGGGGGGAGCAGCTCGCGACCGTTTCTTCATATGCTAAACCCTATGGGACGGACGTATCAGGGATACGTCCAAGCCAGCCAGTCTGTCCTGGAGGAAGAGGAAGAGGAGGTAGACGAGAACCAACGCGTAGACGACGATGTCGAGGCAGGCCATGCGAGCCGGAGTTCAATGTTCCACAATCCTGTGAAGTCAAAGTCGCATGGAAAGCGGCGAGTTTCGTGGGGTGGCGATGCTTCCGAGATGAACGTACTAAGACCGAACATCCGGCAGGCTGACCCGAAACACGAAGAGTCGTCTGACGACGAAGTCCCAGAGAATTTGATGATTGAGGCCGTGTCTCCCAACAAACGCTTGCCTACGTCCCCTACTGTGATCCCAAAGAGCAAGGAGAGAAGCAGTAGAAGACAGCCACTATATTCTGCATCAGGCTCTCGGAAGCATGCACGGCCCATACTACCCATAAACTCGAAGGGGACTCCCGTGTCGATACCTCCAAGACCATCGGAACTGGACATCGAGGAGCCACAGAGTACTCAGCCTTTGTATGAATATCAATCGAAGCAGATGCGCGGTCTTGATGCCCACGAGCGTGCCCTGTGGAATTGGGTCAATGTCTACAATCTTGACGCGTTTCTTCAGGAGGTTTATTATTACTATGAAGGGAAAGGCATCTATAGCATTGCCTTATCTCGCGGACTGAATCTTCTGTCAGTGAGCTTTGCTTGATGCGAAGAATTTATGATTGATTCGCTAATGCACATGCGTAGCACAGTGGGGTTCGTCATTAGCTTCTCTACTTTCTTGTTGGGATGCGTAGATTATTCCCGTATTGGACATGGTAAAAGCACTCGGTTAGGTGAGGCTATTGTCGACCGCTGTGTCTCGAGGTGCGTTGTTTTGTATTCGGTAGCTGCTTCACTCATCTGACTGGCATCAGATTTTCGGGATTTACCTTCCTGTTCTTCATACTGTTCTCTGCCTTCTTCATATGGCAGATTGTCACGTATGTTCTGGGTATCCTGCGATTGGTAGACATGTATCGCTTTTATACCCACCTCCTCCATATTCCGGATGTGAGTATAATTATGATCGTCTTGAAAATTCGTCTAATCAGTCTATAGGCGGACATACAAACGATTTCCTGGCCGGAAGTAGTGCGCCGCATCGGCGCTATTCGGGAGGATAATCCGCTCACCGCGCTTTCGTCGACAGGAGCTGGCCAATCTGTAACTGCCAAGTTAGATGCTCATGATATCGCCAATCGTATCATGCGACAAGAGAATTACCTCATCGCTCTCTTCAACAAGGAACTTTTGGATCTACGAGTGCCTCTCCCGCCGGTTGTCAAGCGCTTCGTCGGTACGAAGGAGGACGGGAAAGGCCGAGTGCTCACAAGGGCACTGGAGTGGAATTTGAGGTTTTGTTTGATGGAGTATCTGTTTGACTCTAGCGGCCGAGTGAGAAAGGTGTTCTTGAAATCCAAGAATCGGGCCGTACTCATTGAAGGGTTTGTTGCCGTTCTGCCGGCGTTCGGCATGTTTGCTCAAGATAATTTTTCCAGGCTGCGCCGTCGCCTCATATTCATGGGTATCTTGAATGCAATTTTCGTCCCGTTCATTGTGCTGTACTTAGTCATGTACTCATTCTTCCGATATTTTGAGGTCCGTACTTTTCTTCATTTCCTCAATTTTTCCATCAACATCCACATGCACTTGCGTTTCAGGAGTACCACAAGAATCCATCAAATATTGGCGGACGACGGTATACACCTTTCGCTCAGTGGAAGTTTCGCGAGTTCAACGAGCTGCCTCATCTTTTCAAACGGCGTCTTAGTGAATCTTACGTGACAGCGAGCATGTACATTGGGCAATTCCCGAACGAGAAGTTGACACTCATCAATCGGTCTGTTGGAATGAGGTTTTATCAAAATGGATATGAGACTGACTGTTACCACAGATTCGTTTCGTTCATTGCGGGCTCATTCGCCGCCGTGCTGTTGCTTGCGACTGTGGTCGATCCAGATCAATTCCTTTATTTCGAGATTACCCCTCACCGCACAGTCTTATTCTATATTACAGTATTTGGTTCAATTTTGGCTGTCGCACGGGGTATGATCCCTGAGGAGCACCGAGTTTTTGATCCTGAACTACTCATGATGGAGGTCGTCCAATATACGCACTACTTACCGGATGAGTGGAAGGACCAGTTGCACTCTAAGAAGGTGGATTCACTATATAGTCATAATGCACTCGTACTGACAGATTCATTGTGACAGGTGCACGCAGAGTTTGGGGAGCTATTCAATATGAAGGTCATGATCTTCGCACAAGAACTACTTTCCGTGATTTTGACACCATTCGTGTTATGGTACTCGCTCCCGACTTGTGCACCTGCACTGATCGATTTCTTCCGGGAATTTACGGTTCATGTGGACGGCTTGGGTTATGTTTGTAGCTTTGCGGTTTTCGACTTCCAACGGCACGGCAACGTCAAGGTAAGCTTACGTTACAAAGAAGTCTCCAATTTTGCTCACACTAGACACGCACGCATTCAGTTTGGCGCGCCTACCAACGTACAGGACGAGAGGTTTGTGTCAAAAGAGGGGAAGATGGAGAAGAGCTTCCTAAACTTCAAGGTGAGTTTTGATGATGTATTCGTGCAGTGTCTAGGTCAACGTCTTCTCACCAATGATCCTGATCTTCTGCAGGCCGCCAATCCGGAATGGATGCCTACTGACCCGGGTGGCTCTCTCTACCTAAGCCGTATCGCCGACTTCAGCGCGGCGCATCCCATCGGTCTCGGCCGGCGGCGTCTACTGCGACAGCCCTCTGACTCCGGGTCACGGCCAGCATTCGGGCAGGAGAGCAATCTGGACGCCACCGTCCATCTCGACCCGGCGGACAGAGCGCGCGAGTACGACCGCGCGCTCCGGCAGAGCCAGAGCGCCAGCCAGAGCGTGCGCAGACGGGGGAGTACCCTCATGCAGAGCACGCGTGGACTGACGGGCGCATCGACGATCTTCCAGTCTGCAGTGGGCCCAGAGATGGCGCAGACGGCAGTGCTAGGGGACTCACAGGGCAGCATGATGCCCGCTGCGCCGAAACAGCCGTCGACGGATGTGATCCCGGAGGAAGAGCTGGCGCTGGACGGCGGTGTGGGCAGCATGCTTGGCGAGTCGTATGTAGACGGACGCCGGCCCAACCCACCGGTGACACAGAGCCAAACACAGGCAGAAGAGGATGACGATCTAGAGGATGGCGGAGTGCTCGGCTTGTTGGCACAGATCTATGACACGGGCGCGAACGTGAAAGGGCGGGGAAGGGGTCCGCCAAGGGCGATCTGATTTACTGTTTACTTGCCCTGCAAGTTAGATTGCCTGTGTGATAGTATGGAGCGGGGTGTAACATGGATTATATGTTGTGCTATGTCAATCTTCATTTGACCCATTGCAAATGTATGCATTATGCATTGCAAACTGATGCGTGTGAAGAGGGTATATATGCATTTATATATGTACATTGCAGCCAAATCATTAAGATGAAAATGCTACACGAGCCAGCTAGCTCAGTCCACGATGTCCGCGCAGAGCGAAATGTCTATTCCAGCACAAAAGTGATCAAAACAGAGCCACCAGACACACCCGAATTATCCTCATCGTAGAATTGGTTTTCCAACCCTAACTTTACTCTGACTACGAGTACTCGCTGCACGTCGGCCCGACACGAGCTTATATCGAGCTCCTTGTATTTGTGCTCGATGCAGCTCCTCGTCGATCTGCCACATGCCCTTCACAAATCCTTCGCGATCGAGAGAGCCCGTACCGGCGGGATCGCAAGCGGCCCTATGGACGGACATCATAAACATCTTGCGCACAAAGCTAGCGCGGCAGAGAGCACTCACCAAATCGCACACAACGCCCCTCTCCCCAAGCGCGAGAGCGTCCAAATCCTGCGTACTGTCTCGCCACCAAGGCGCTCCTCCGGGCTCACCTCAACCGGATCTACGTCGATTTCTGCCTCGATTGTGAGCAGCTCCGGGCTCGTGAGCAAGTCGACCGACAAGCCGCGCCAGCCCGCGGCCTTGCGCATGCGCCCGCTTGGCTGCGGGGACGGCTTCGCCTGCGCCTTAGACACCGAGGCTCGCTGCGCGCGAATGTTGCGTTCGAAGAGCGTCTCGTACCGCCGACGTGCGGTCGGTGGGATGGGCGTGGGGCGTGCGAGCTGGTCGGGTTTGGAGCCTAAGCCCAAAGGGACCACGGAGCTGGGTTTAAGCGTTGCGTAGGAGTGCGACTGTGAGGTCGAGGTCGAGGCACTAAGGATGGACGCATGATCAGACAAGGAGGATGCGGTCGTGGATGTTGTCGAGGTCGATGATGGACGCGAAGGAGGTGCGCGTGGGCGTGGTGGCGGCGGGGCGGGCTTACGTACAGGGGGAGGACGAGGTGACGGCGCTTGGTTGTGTGAAAGAGACGAGGACGCGTGTGGTTGCAGAAGCGATGGTTTGGAGCCCGGCTGGGGACGCTGTGGGAGCTTCGGGGGCTCGGAAGGCCGTTTTGAAGACATGTATGCGTCCCAGTCATGGGCGGGCGAGGAAAATGCAGGACTAATGGCCGACGAAATGGAGACGTTGTCGAAAGACTCGGCAAGGCTGACGGAGTCTACTTCGCGGGTGGGGCTGCTTGGAGACGAGGTGGCTCGGCGGGACGTGGGTGAGGAGGGCTCGTTGCCGCCATCAGATGAGAGAGAGACAGAGTGGAAGGAAGAGATGGAGGACGCAGGCGCATGGCCCTGGTTGGTGCGGGAGGGCGTCGACAGACCGGGGGCGATCGGGGGAGGATAGGTGTGATCTGCTGAAAGCGTATCGCGAGAGGGGGGCTTTCTAGGGGGTAGAGTGGCAGGAGGGACGATGGGGCTGCGGGGGACGGAAGAGGAGGTGGACGGGGTAGTGGAAACAGACTTGAGAGAGGTGTACGAGGGTTTGCGGGGAGGAAGCGGGGGAACTGGGCGGGAACTGGATGCATTGAACGGAGACAGGTCGAGACTGATGAGCGGGGTGGTCGAGACAACGGAGTCGGACGTGTGGCGATGGGAGGGGCGAGGGGTGATGCTGATCGGGAGGACGGGCTTGCCGTCCGTGTTCACGAGACGCTTCTGGCGGGTGGGAGGCAAGGGGCTGGGGCCGTCGTCGAGCACCCAGTCCTTGAGGTCGATGAGAGAGGTGCGCCTGCCGAGGTTGGGCGGCGAGGGCGAGGGCGAGGGCGAGAGGGACGGCGCGGAGGGGGACGGCTTGGGAGACGGGAGGATGGGCGAGAAAGCGACGGCGACGTTGGGACTGTCGAGGAGATCGGGTGGGGCGACGGGAGGCTTGCGCGGGGGCGGGGGGGAGACGGGGGTGGG
>NW_012133239.1:70596-145970 GCF_000313525.1 Fibroporia radiculosa | reverse complement strand
GAGGAGGAGGGGGTGGGATGGGGGGGGGCGTGTACGGGCACGCGGTCGAGTTGGTTGATATAACTGAGGAAGGAATGGACGCTGGTACACCAGCACTTGTATGTATATCTGACAGCAGAGGCAAAAAGCAAGCGGAGCAGCCACCGCGCGCTTGAGCGACAGCCCAAAGAGGCGCGCTTCTTGTTCGGCTGCATCCACGATCCGTGACGTCTGTGGAGCACACAGCCCGCGAACGATCGCACGACGTCAGCGCAGCCTCTCGTCCGCCGCTCTGCTCGCCCTGTGCGCCCCCGCCCGCAGCCCGACGCCCCCTCCGCTCGACGAGACTCCCCCCCTCTGTCTTTTCCTCTTTAGGAACAGGCGTCTCTCGCCTCCCCCTCCGCCACGAACATTCCGCCTGTCACTTTTCAGTCTCCGCCCCAACCGTCGCACCAACAGACAGTGACACTCGCCTCCTCAACTCTACACCCGGCATCACAAGAGAAGTGTGAGCGGGAGCGAACATTGCACAGGTAGCCGATGGGTGGGTATATTTGTGGTACGGCGCAGATGCAGTGCCGCTCTGCTGACAAGGAACATTCAGGCTTATCGTGGTCGTCGGAGGCTGGTTCATTCCATGCGGCTATGGTGGTCTAGTGTGAACTCGTCTGCCACTCGGCTTCCTTAGTTCGGCTCTGTTCGGCTCCACGCATGTCACCGGAGTGGGCACTTGCGTCCGATGCTAGCCACTGCACTACAAGTAGATTTACGCCGATCTGAGGGAGACAAACACGAGGCGGGCCAGGTGTCGGATATCCGTCGATTCCGAGATTGTCAGCTCCGCTTGAACGACGATCCAACCATACAGGTACCGTCATATGTGTGTGCAACCACTGCGACAGATGAGTGCTTCACGACGGTGAGTACAGTGTTTCCTGGGACCTTACGTGCAGGCCGGCCCTTGCGGTCGACTCTGGTTCAAAATGCATATTCTAGTCTGTCATAAACTGAAAATCAGTCAAGTACATGAACGCACATCCTTCCGATCGTGCCATTGGGACACCCAAGCTCCAGCTGAGGCTCGTCAGAGGTCAATAACTTGCGTCACCGACAGATTGAGAGTATGCAGTCAAGGATTTTCATTGAAGCAATCATAAGGCGGTAAAGCACTATCAACTGATGTTACTCCCGCACAATATTTGCCTCGGACCTCAAGTATCACATCTACGTACTTACCGTCCCGACGAAATGCCCACCGGAACTAGTCTTATATAAATTCTGTAGGATACCGGAAGTGCACATAAGTAGTCGTGCAGCGCTACAACCGCCGAGCTCAAGTTCGCCCGCCCGCCGATCGAGAGCGTCGGGTCACGTGTGACGTGACACTGACCGTGACCCCGTCCAAACCTTTGCTCGCCGGCCGGCGAGGGCAGCAGCTCCTTTCTCCTCTTCTCTCTGTCACCTTGCCTTCGTATCGCGCGCTTGCTATCCACTCGCCCAATTTTACACATGCACCATGGATTCCCAAAACGATACTGAAATTGCTGATATTGAACCCACTTCTTCATCAGACACTCGGGCTTCACCCACTCAGACATTGTCTACTCCCAGTGCTAGTACTTGCACTGGCCCTTCAGCGGCAGCGATCCATGTTTCTGCCCCCGCAAGAAAACCCGCAAAACTTGCAAAGCGAAAACACAAACACCGAAACTTGGGGGACTCACCACCGAGCTACCTCGATCAGACGCCGCTCGAGATCCTCGCTGAGATCCTCTCGTACTGTACCTCCCCGCGAGACATCCTTGCCCTTGCGCGGTGCAGCAAGCTGTACTGCTCTACATTGGTCAACAACCCCGCAACAGAGTTCATCTGGCGCAAGGCGCGTGCCCGCTGTGTGCCAGAGCCTATCCCACACCCGACGCCAAATTTCACGGAGGCGTCGTATGCAGCGTTTTTGTTCGATAAGGGAAAATGCGAGGTACGGATGCGCATATTTCCCGTCTCGCTCATCTACCGCGGTGTGATCGAATCCGTATGACTCATGGGTGCAGATGGAGGCAACGCAACGCCCAAGTTTCTCCTATGCTAGATCTGATTTGTCTCAGATGCCGGTGTCCGCCATGATTTGTGCCGTGCTATCGTATGCTTAATATACGGTCTTCATCCTGCATCACTTCGGACCATTCATGCTTTGCTCGTACCTCCTTTGCGACCGGCTAGCTGATATAGTCTCCTTTACCAGCAATGCGGGCACAGTGTGAAGAACATGTTTGCTTCGTTCTCGCTTCGACTCCGTTTGTGCGATCGGGTCAGTAGTTTCGCTTTGGTTCTGGTTTCGACAGATCACTTACGGGTATATGAGTAGAAGGCATGCAGCCAGGCCTGGAGGTGGGTCCTTTCCCCTGCCATTCTAGGCAACGAATTTAAGACCGGCGTGGGTGTCACAGAAGTGCCAAAGCGATATATGTTGATAGAGTAGAGTCTGGATCTTCCTCACGTTATCAGGACCTGAAAGACTGGTTGCCGAGACTCGAGTCCACAAATTGTGCGTGCTATACTATTCTGCCCGTGCGGTCGGTATGTTTGACTCAATGCGCGCAGATGCAATAGGAGTGCCGTCCTTGATGGTGAGCCCTGGCAAGTTTTGGGCGCGAGATTCGGATTGGAAGCGTGCCGTCGACGAGTGGAATAAAGTTCAGCTTATTCCTGAGAGGTTGGATGCGTACAAACGCGAGAAAGCCGCATTAACAAATAAGCTTCCTGTCATTCAGGAGGTGAGGGCTAGGAATCAGCCAGACATGACCCGTTTGACGCATCATCTTTGCATTGTAGCATTGTCAAAGACTACTTGTATGGAGGGACAATCGGCAGGCAAGGATCAAGGACATTACGGCATCAAACGAAGTTAGGTAAGTTTATGCTGGTTGCGATATCGTTGTGTGATACCTCATTTATAAGGTCAGAGCCAAGACTTTTGCCAATCGTGAGGGCTGGCGGACGTACGACCTGCTCTCCACAAGCTATAACGTGTTGCATACATCAAAAATTCACAGCCTGGAAGTGGTCACGGACCAGGGTCAGTGACTGGGATGCATTACCCACATGAGCTGACAGCATATGTGTAGACTTCAAGTTGATTCGAGACACAGCGGAAAAGGAAATCATTGCCATAATGGAGCAACGTGTACGTCGCGAGAAAGAAGCTGCCTACCGGCAGCGGCGTGGTGACGTCGAAGCACATTACAATCGCCTGAAGTCTTCCGAGAAGAAGCAGGTGCTCCCATCCTTGCAAGAATTCAGGAATCTATCCGTCATGAAGGTTCTAGTGAACAAGTCGACTTCTGGAGACCTGGGGATAGCTAACGAGCTGAAGAATTCGAAGTTGGTTGACGCGCTACTCAAGGATAACATTGAAAAATGGGTAGATGGCGCAAAGGCCGCGCTTGCGGGTGTGCTTGGATTCCCGGGCTGGAAATCGGCGAGTAAGAAAAAGCTGCATCCCGTCGAACGCCTCACGGCACGGTTCAGATGCAAGAAGTGCGACAAGGTTTCGAAGAAGTACTCGGAGGAGGGGTGTCTCGACTTTGCTGGTGCCTGCGAGCACGTTTGTCCACATTTGAGTACACAACAAAGGGCAAAGGAGACGTGGAGCGCGGATCGGTTTGAGGCAGATGTCCAGGTGTGCTTAACGTCATTGTGTGGTATCGGTTGCTCACGTATACTGTTTGCAGGCCATCAGCACAGTTGAGAAAATCTTGGCTCTCCATAAGATCGCTGCCGAAAGCCCTGACTCCACGACTGCACTTCTTAATTCGATGGTCACCTGTCTGGCCTGTCCCGCGCCGATAAGTATGAATTTTCGGACGGCAGTGAGTCGTCGTTGCAAACACGTATATGCTGTACCGACAGCTGATTTTCTTGACAACGCAGACTCGCCATTGTAGACGTCACTCCGAGCCGCAATGGTCGTTAGAAGTGGGCTGCGTCTCAAATCCTTTGGAGATAGGCGTTACCGGTCGACTGCTTAAAACGTCAGATGACGCCGTGCGACAGCGTGCTTTGAAAATTTATGGATGCCGACATTGTTGCGCAGTGCCAGGCGCGGTGGAGGGGGCCGGTGGGTCCGCGACAGACGCATCTGGCTCGGTCGAGAAACGGACGGCGCGAGCCGCACAGAAGATGGTGGCGAACAAAACCAGGTTATACGGCTTTGATGGACTTAAGTCTCATGTGAAAGAAAAGTGCGGCCCGCCTATCGTGGCATTTAGCTCTCGCTGACCTGCTCATCTGGACTCCACCTAGACACGGTATCATTTGCATTGGGGACGAAGACTTCTATCAGCAGAAAGACAACGCCGCTCACTGAACCCGTGTCCATGGTCGTTCGCGGGTATACAAGTGTTTGGACTGCCATGTATCAAATGTCGTATGCCGTCTTATGCATTTTAAATTTGCTAGTGTGACCAGTCAGGTGCAAGGGCGAGCTCGGGCAGCAACTGGGGCAATATCTTGTAGGCTTCCATTGATCAAGGGGCTGCCATCACGTACTCTTCGGTAGCTTTAGCATTCTCTTGGCATCCGGGCTTCTTGCTTCGAGGTGGATTCGACCATGCGCTGTATGTCACGAGTGCGGCCATACGATGGATGGAAACTGCTGCTATCGGCCTGTTACTCACTGCTACCGTTCTGGTGAGGTGGAGCAAACTTTAATAGCAGTACCTATTGGTCTCTTCCTCAACGAAGGTCTTCCGGGTCGTTTCATCTAATGTCCTACTACTGATGTTGAATGCACCCACCCTTCAACATTGTATGCCATCTCGCGTCTGCTCAATGCTGTTGGCGGAAATCGGTAACCATCTGACGTATCTCAGTCATTTTCTAGGGTGCATCAGAAGCAACTTTGCTCGATTTCGGCACCGCTATCATGTGAGTGCCCCTTCCACAGTAGCGATCTCCCTGCGACACTACGATATTGACAGGAAGCTTAGCCGTCCAAAAATACTCCCACTTCTACGTACTCATGGGAGCTACTGCCAGTCCAATATGGTGGATCTGAGCCAGGATGAGGCGTACCCGGTGGAATTCTGCCCGGAAGCGTAAATGCAGCGAAGCGACCCCAGGCAGCTATAAATCCGGTGGGCCTGCATCTGTACACCCAGCTTCAGTGTTGCTCGCTGCCGGCTTACTGCTCTAGCCTCATGCTCGGCCGTCGCTCTAGCACTATTGTGTTTGCCCTCGGGTGCTCCTGGGACATATTCGGCGCCTTGGGCGGTCCGGTCCAGGCTCCTGTGCTCGTTCTACCACCAGAGGCTGCAGAATATCGTCAGAAGACCATCGATGTCTTCGAGACTAGCTGGACCGCATACAAGTATGTTTTCCCAGATCGAAAGCACTGCATGTAGCCATGCTAACGAGCACAGGGAGTATGCTTGGGGACATGATGATTTGAGCCCAGTCAGCATGAGCTACTCGGACGCGTACGGTGGTTGGGGGGCGACCATTGTGGACGCTCTCGATACTATTGTATGTGATCCATTTGAATCAGGCGTGGCACGCACTAACGTACATCCTGTAGTGGCTTATGGGGCTCACTGTGCGCTAGAAACTAAGATGGCAGCTGCAGGCGTCTGACTTGACAATTGACGTAGGACATTTTCGAAGAGGCGCTGAATTTCACCACTTCAGTCGACTTCTCCGTTACACCCACGGACGACCAAATAGAGTGCGTGTGTTGCGTTTCTGTGATGGGCCGCCTGCATTCTGATCCATTCATCCAATATGACAGTCTCTTCGAGACGACGATCCGATATGTCGCTGCATCGCTGGCAACCTATGAGCTGAGCGGTTACCAATATCCCGCTCTCGTGGAGCAAGCCAAGGTCCTCGTGGACAAAATGGCTTATGCATGGGTCGGGGTAGGTGGTAATCTCTAAGCATCGATGAAATCACATAATAATAATCTATAAAGAACAACTCCGTCCCGTACGGATACATGAACTGGAACGAGACCACGCCTGTGGTTGGCACCGTAAGTGTAGATCGGTTTGCTAGTGGCGAAAATATTCTGAAAATACACGGCAGACTAACATTGCCGAGGCCGGCACTGTGCGTTTACAACTTCATGTATTTTACTGGTCTGACCCTCCACATAGCTCACTATGGAATGGGGAACCCTCTCGTACGTTCCTTGCACTAGCCGGATCGCTGCACAAATGACCCAGTATTTGATAAAACAGAAATTTCACCGGAAATCAGACATATCGCAAGCTCAGTGAGGAGTCCGTCATCTACATCGCTAATCTGGTCAGTCCCCGTGTCATAGTGATACTTCTGGCACCAACTGAAAACGCTATTTCGACAGCCTCCTCCCCTCCCTGCTTTGCCCGCTCAAGATTTTGATCCCACTACTGGCCAATTTGTTGGTTCCTATGTGGTGGGTAGATTGGCCACAATTATGTTCACGTTTGGCTGAGTTTCATTGTGACAGTCGTGGGGCGGTGGATCCGACAGCTATTTCGAATACCTTATCAAATGGGCTCGTCTTTCGAACACGGACAACAACATTTTCGCCGATGCTTGGGCTGCAGCTGTTGATTCATCCATTCAGAACCTTGCAAGGGTCAGTATGAACTCCCAACCGCGTCCAGCATTAGCTAATGCACCCCGCCTTTTCTCAGACGTCCACTGTACTCGACTGGCAATACATGGCAGATTGGGATGCTGGCGAAATCATCCATATTGGGTCACACCTTGAATGCTACTTAGCTGGCAACTGGATGCTTGGTGCGTTGTGCCAATCTTGTGGGCGGAGGAGTATGTAAGCTAACTGATTCGAAGGCGGCAAGTTGCTGAATAACGACACTATCGTCAACTACGGTCTTGCACTCATGGAATCTTGCTGGAACACCTATGCCAGCACTGCGTATGTATCCCTCTCGACTCAACGTTCGTCAATTAATTCCGTGACATATCCTTAGTACTGGTATCGGCCCAGAATACTTCGGATACTTCTCATCTGACGGTAATTATACGGGATCTACTCCATCAGATGGGGATATCGCGTTCTACGAGAGACATGGATTCTTCATCTACCCCGGCGAATCCGACTACTACCTGCGCCCGGAGGTACTCGAGTCAAACTTTTACGCATGGCGTGTGACCGGGGACCCGAAGTACGTGCAGCGCGCCGCCGACGCGCTCGACAGCTTTACGGAATACCTCCCCGCGCCATCTGCATACGCTGGTATCAACGATGTCGATGCGACGGACTCAACATTCATCGACGACATGCAGAGCTTCTGGTTCGCAGAGGTCTTGAAGTACTTGTAAGTGCCAGGTCTCACACTACTAAGGACCATTGTTATGTCAATGAAGATGAGTTACTGACCCAATCTCGGTAGGTTCTTGACATTTAACGACCCCAGTGTCATCAGTTTGGACGAATGTAGGTGGTTTTTCCTAAAGGGTTCTGATTTGCATGACTTACAGTATCTCTGGTAGACGTCTTCAACACTGAGGCACACCCCTTCAAGGCTCCACCCGCGAAGGAGGTATACGGAAGTGGAACACCTCTTAGCACAGATCCGTCTGCTTTCAGGCCTATCAGCGCGCCACTTCCTGTGATCAGCCCTGCGCCCGCTGTTGCCCCACTTCCAGTGAGCTCTGGACTGTGAGAAAGGGTGGAATCGGAAGAGACAATAGTAGAAGCGGACAGCGACGTTCGAGGACACTCTCGATTGTAATTTGCACGTCGATCAATTCAATTAAGCGACGTATCTCGTAGTAAAACCATTCTCCCAACGGACAAGGCCAGTTTGCGCTTGCCGAAGGCAGATTGTCTGGCATTGTTGGATATAGTCGATGTGTAAAACACAGTGCGATACGATGTATTAGCAAATCGGGACTTGACGGCTACTTTCTGCCCAACCTCCACTCAGCTGTCTTCGCTAGAGCTTGCTTTCCTGCTAAAGCAGTGACAGCGCCGAGGACGCTTCCGTACAACAGTACATCACCAAGTTTGAGGTCGACCCAATACCAAAAGAGGAGGACCTCGAACGCGCCGAGAGTTCCAATAAAAGGGAAGATGTACGGCGAGAACAGATGCGGGATTCTCGGTTCGAGGAAGGACCACTGTGTCGCGTACGGGCATCAGTTACTAGCTCAAGAAGTTTTGGAAATTCAGACGCACCAAACCAAGAAGTACAAACCAAGGCCAAAAGACAAATGCGGCGAAAAATGCGGACGCGGCAGGGGCAGGGATCCTTTGCTCGGGTCGGAAAGTGTGCACGATCTCGGGGAGCGGGTGGAACGACGCCTCTTCTGAGTGCTGCGGAGGGGATTGCGACTCAGGCAAGCGCAAATTAAAGAGCTCAAACTTTGCTGGTGAGTGTGTGAACGAGCCCAGCAAAAGAGTGACTTTCAGCGGATTGGTCGAAGTCGGCGGAAGCGACGCTGGAGGGCGGGCCATGTTCTACAGTCGAGTAGGACATAAATATGAGTTCAAATGTTTGAGAAAAGGATGAAAATGAGGCGTACAAGCTCGAATTTAGCCTTGCCCCCAGCAGTCACCCTGACGGGTTGTATGCCCTCCTCACCCGAAATTTCGTCATAAAAACGCAGGAATGTCTGGTGTGGTTGGACACCCTTTCCTTCGGTTTCCTCAATGACTTGGAACGTCAGTTTTAGGGTATCCGAGGGTCCTAAAGTGAGATCGAGAGTCTCCTGGCCCAACTTCAACCTGCGCGCATATGAGTACGTGTCAAGTGGCTGCGAACGGCCTCAGCTTACACTTCGGATCGCGGCTCGGTCGCATCAGGGCTTTTGAGAGAATAACGAGGGGTTTGAAGAGCTAAAGTAGAGGCATATACTTCTGCAGCCGCCAGCACTGCGAGGGTCAGACTCAAAATGGGTCGAACCATGTCCGGAGAAAGAATGGATGATGGCGCGGCGAGTCTGCAGTGAGCATAACCACTGTGAATGACACGCCTGCATATTGTGACCTGTAAATAGACAGACATTGATATAAATTGGGTATCCGCAACAATCACGGTTCTATAGCTCAGTGGTAGAGCATACGATTGCAGTCCGGTTTCGACTGGGAAATATCGTGCGGTCGCGCGTTCGATCCGCGCTGGGACCTCTTTTTCGATATTTCTCACTGGTCATTCTGCCGTCTTCATTCTCGGAATAACGTATATGTACGCCCTTTTTGACATTTACAGCAGCTATAGTCGATCTCATCTATGCAATGTGCGGCCTTCATGCTGCCTCAAAATCACTGGCATAGATTCAGCACTACGTGTTGCAGCTGGACTGCGTGTCTCCTTTCAACTCTAATCATAACATAGCTCTAAGTTAAAGCCATGACTTACTATCTGCGAGGGGTTGGCAGGCTACAGGATTAAGAATCAGATCAGAATCGATCGAAAGCCATACCCACAAACGGACAGCAGTGAAAATGCGACCACATCTGTAGAGAAGATTGGGATGCAAGGGAATAAATGCTAGGCTACCGAACGGCGCCGCAATGTCTGGTTATGATATGTAATACATGCTCCTTGCTGCTTGGACTTCAAATACAACGCGACCGATCTAATATCCAACCCCAATCAGGTAATCGGCGAGACTCTCAACAATCGGCGTTGCCTCTGGTGCTTGCAAAGGAGCGACGTACTCCGTGACCAGTACCGCCTGCTTCGTCTTCACGAGTACACATCCATCAGCCTGAGATCGTTAAAATCAGCACATACAAACCCCGCAGCGTACAAGGTAAGACGCACCGCCTTCTTCCCGTATATACTACGTTCGTTCGCCTGGAGCGTGAAGAACTTCTGGCCAGCCAGACGAATACCACTCGCTTGGGCGGTTCCGGGGCTGGCGAAGCTAGCTATAATGGCTTTCTGTTCATCTGACGACAACTGCCGCGACAATATTGATACGCGAAGCTGCTTTCACAGATTGGAAACGCACAGTGTAGCCAGGAGATGATGCCCAAACGCCTCCTGCAAGACCGAGGATGGCGGCCTTCGACACCTTTCCGGTGCCGATGAGATTGTTGTCGACATAAGCTATTATTCATGATCAGATTCCATCAGTGCACGCGCTATCGCTCAATTTGAAGAAACGAACCTTGCCAGGACATCCTAGGTCAGATAGAGAGAGAACGAAAGAAACAAAAGTAGAGAGCAGCAAGAAATGGTGAGGTCGATGGTAGTGATCAAGTACAGATCTCGGAATCAGCCGTTCGGAGCAATGGTCGGAAATCAATATCCGGGGAATGCCGCATCTGTAAGCAGATCCGAACTCTTAGGTTGCTGTAGTTGTTGACTTTTGGTAGTAGCACTGTGACCATTCTATTACCTTCGGTATCTGCGTGTGGCGCAGCACTACACAAACGTTTCTTCAGTTGTTCTCAGCTTCGTAAGGGTAAGGAATGGAGATGAATATTTGTCCCGCGCCACAGAGGTAAGATTAGGAATTTTAAAAACCATCCCCAAGATCGGGACCGTCATCGTCCAAATCACCCTCTTGAATTTCCTTCGCGAGCTCTCTCTCGCGTTCTCGCGCACCTTCCGCAGCAGCGAGCTCTTTGCGATGAGCGTTCAGCGGATACCGCATCGCCTAGAAAATTGGAATCGTTTAGGTACCAAACACAATAGAAAAGACAGACCAACCTTTACACTCTCATTGTGCAGCTCAAGACAATACGTAATACGTCGTGTAAAGACGTCGCTGACCTCAGGACCGTAACCACTTTTCTGTCCGCCACACTCCATCCACCCCTTCTCGTGCACAATCCTACCTTCGATGACACCGTCCCTGATAGCTTTGCCTACAATGTACTCTGCATCTTCTTCTGAGTCCAAGTGCAACTTGACGCAAATGTCCCTGAGCGAAATCCGTGAATAAGATAGCGATAGCCGCCGTATGCCAGTCTTGATCACATTCTGACGTAGTCGCACGATCAACGTGTATGTCTTATCCTTCTCGAAATCAGCCGCATGCTTAGATAGCGTCGACTGGAATTGCGAAAGAGAACCCATCCGCACCGCTGCAAGCAAATTTTAGGCAAGAAGTGCAGGCCTAGACGACATTTCCTCACCTTTCACAATCTCAAAATATCCACTTAGGGCCTTCTCAAGAACAGGGTGCCTGAAAAGACTGCGGTCCGGGATTTCACCCAGCAATAGGTCAACCACCACCGACAGCTTGTGCACAGCCTGGTAGAAGCCCGGCGCTGTCTTCGCGGCTGGTGCACGTCTGATAGCTTGTTGCAGGTTGTTATGAGCTTCAGTGTATCCCAATTGCACAGCTTTGATACGACCGAGGAAATAATTATACCGCGCGAATTGTGGATTTCCCGCAGATGTAGGGAATTTCGTCTTCGAGACCAACTTGTCCGCTTGATCGTATAGGTTGTAATGGAGATAGCTACGCAGCAAGCGATTTATCAGAGATGCCTGTGTCTCATCGTCGTGTCGTAATGACGCCGTCCGCTGGGCAGCAAGAAATAATCTTTTGCTATAAATTTAGTACGTCCTTTGGCTAAGAGTTTGGAAATACATACGGCCTTGCGTCCGCGAGCTCTCCCCCAAGCTCGTAGGCACGCTCTACTGCATACCAAACCTTGGCGGAAAGCGGATCCATACTGCGCCGGTTGAGCGCCTGTATGCGCTGAATCGTTTCGTGTCCAAGGTCCATTGCTTGCTTGTAAGTTTCAGAAGACACAAGCAGATAATGCAATATGAGAAGACGGAAGTAGACCTCGCATTCGGGCACGAGCTCAGGCTGCGATTGTCTAGATTGCGGTGGTGAAGGAGCGGGAATAGAGTCAACATCCATAGTGCTCTCTTCTTGTGGCAGCGCGGGAGGCAGCCAGGCGAGAAGTGCACTCTTCGGGGTGGAATTAATATCGGCTAAGATTTATGAATATTGGACAGAGTAACAAAGGCAATAAGCTCGTACCATTGGCATAGACCTCCTCAATGGCATCCCTCAGTACCTTGTTGTTCAGCTTTTTCCGTAATGCAGTCAAGGTGCGAAGGACGCGGTGGGTGAATCGAGGCTCCAAGGTCGACACCGCTCTTTCGATGAGCGTAACGTTCGTCTTGATCTCCGCAACGGGGGTCGGGGGTGGTTTCTTGTCCTTCAACTCGTCCTCCTTGTTCTTCTTCGCGTCCTTTCCTTCTGCTTCTTTCTTCTCACCGTCCTCTGGCTTCATTTCAACGTCGGTCATGTTGAGCAGGTAATGTAGGGAGCTGTTACCAAACACTATGCTGGGACAGTCTCTGAGCTAGAGACGCGTAATGCTCGTACGCGTCGTCCTAGAATATTCACTCGTTCCCACGATCTCGCGAACCGGCGTCTAGCCGGTTCGCGCATATCAAGCGCTCACCATCGCCATGCAATCTGCATAAAACCAAGCCCCGAGTTCGAGAGCAGGCCCGAATTTCTGCTTGCGTTGATTGTCCTGAAGCAGGAATACAACCCACTGGTTACTTGGAAGGTAAAAGATAACATATGACTGAGAAGAAGGGCAAAAACCCCCCTTCAACCCTATCGCTTCCTCAATTAGCCAATTGCATAGGAGAAGCTGACCGCATTCGCAACGCGGACCTGAATTCTTTCACATCTGACGCGTAGTCTAAATGTACTCAAGTTCTGAAGGACCATGGTGTTGTAATTGTTAAAGCCCGGAAGGACGAGATGAACACGTTTTTGGTGCTCGTAAGCACTCTCATTTCTAGGAGCAGACATCAGGATGCCCCCATTGGGCGCATATACTCGTCACAGACGTACGTTTTCATCGCTCATACCCTTAGGCAGGTCCATTCTCTGGTGTCCTCATAACTTTCGACGTCCAGCTCTATTCATTACTGCAGCCCAGCAATTTCATGAATGCCTAAACTGCTACGCTGTTGCATATCTCGTGGCAACTGAACGACTTGGCCACAGAGGGTCGTGCTATTGATTCGACCTCGCAATGATTCATAACAGGGTTGGCTGACACAGACGTTCCAGCTTCTGCCGTTCGCATAAACGCACTCTTGTTTGCGAGTTTGGTTTACGGTCTTGCATCTGCATCCATCAGCATTCTAGTAAAGCAATGGTTGAATAATTACACTAATTCTCTTTCCAGCACATTGTGAGAGATCCCGACAGCGTCAGTTCCGGGAAGATGCTCTCGTCAAGTGGCATGTTTTAGCAATAATCACAATGCTTCCGTTGCTTTTACAAGTGGCGCTAGCCCTCTTCTTTGCAGGACTTTTACAGCTCCTTTGCACATTGTATCTCACAGTTGCGATCGTGGTTACAGTGTTAGTGGACATCTTTTTCCTATTCCTCTTGGCCACACTAGTTATTTCGTCGACTGTCCTTACCAGTCTGCACAGTCACTCAGGGGTTTCATTTTCGAAAATGGTCTCAAGGCCTCTACCAAAGAGCTGTCCTTAGGGATTCATGACCATCACTCTGGCGAACTTTCGTGCGTCGTTGGTTGTCGGCCATCAGCACGCCAATATTCTTCCATTGGGATGAACGAGAGAGGTTCTTTGTCAAAGACCGAATTCATACTCTAGATGAACATTCCTTAATTGCAACAGATAAATTGCGGGAAGACGACGCGCTCCTCGAAACAGTCGTACTTTGTGTCGAGGATATGGAGTCTGCCGCAGCGCTGTGCGTCTTCAAAGATACCATGTCTCGCATGGTCAATCACATGAAAGACGGACTTCCTACCCGGCATCCACATATACACAGTCAGGTTATGATGATTCTGCCCGTGTCATATCTAGGCGTGGGCATGTTGGTGAAGGTCGTTCGAGATCCAGACAAGAGTCATCAACGAGACGTTTTCCGGATTGTCGATTCAATGTGGTCATGTATGCCGAGGCCCCGATTTGGTCGTATCCTGAACTCTTTGGAAACTAGGGGTTTCCTCTGGGCTGATAGATACTGTCTGTTCTCATAAGTGTACGAGATTTTTTGCACCGCGGGGAATGTCAGTACCTCAGTTGGCTCACATGATTCGTCGCCAAATTCACTGGCTTTAGTTGGGCTGACTCGCGAAACACTTCGAGTCGCTAGGTTTGAAACCGATTTTTTCTTGACGACAAGCTTACAGAAGTAAATGGCGAGCCACAGACCGTCCTCCTGGATGTCGATCGGAATCTTCATTCATCGGACTAGCGCTGTCTGCCTCTCCTCTCGCGCGCGAAATCTCTTTCGATGATCGTTTCCGGCATCATTAGGCTTACGCGCAAGAGTTATACTATCCTCCCTCAAACCCTGTGAACAGTCGTAAGAATCACTGCAGTAGACCTTCAGGTGATCCCTCTCGAGGCCATATGGACACAAGCCGCATTATGGGATGTCAACTTGCAACATGATTCCATTCGGAGGTCCCTCCTTGGAACTTGATGCATAATTCAGACAAGACCACAACGCATGTATGCTTTCATTCACGGTCGACAAATCAATCTTGGACCATAGAGCCTCCACGATGAAGACAACTTCATTGTTCCGCACGGAATAGGATTGCAGTCAGCAAGGGAAGATACAACACAAGTCCTGTAACCCCAAAACACTGCGAATGGGTATTATACGGGTATAGATATACGCGATAGATGCTGCATATGAAGAACTACCGACTAACGGACAGCCTGTCAATGGGTTTCAGGTTTCCGACAGACGGCCAAGTACATTGGGGTGAAGAGCTGTGTTACAAATCAGCCCTGATCGTTCCAACCGAAATACGAAGTACAACACACCTTCGTTTTACCACTGTCCACTAATGCATCGCCTGCTATTTTGAGGGTCTCTCCGACTTCCCAAGTGCCCTTAGGCACGACACCGAGCTGTTCAATGAACCACAAACCATAGTGTGTGACTATCCTGCCACTCCAGCTACTTCTCCAGACAGTGAGTAAATCCCATGCAGTCTGCGCTTTCATTATGTCGCCTTCTAGCGGATAGTACCAAGGGACGTCATCTGGACGGTCCGCGAGGTCTTCCTCATGTTCGACGGTGAACCCAACTTCGCGCATTGCCTCGCGAGCTTGCTGGAGTGGCCGCATCTCAGGGATTCCGTTCCCAATCTCAATGCGGCGTGCAACGTCCTTGTGCGAAGGGATCGAAGGATCCCATGCGTCGGTCATTACCCACTCATAGACACCGAACTAACGTGATGATTAATTAGACCATCGCATCATCGTATCTGAACGACACACGCACCACTCCTCCGGGCCTCAGGACCTTCATGATCTCGCCGTACACGCCCGCAAACGACGGAGCATGTACAGTGGCTTCAATGGCATATACTGGCCCAATCCTCAGCGTACTCAAACCAGCCTAACTCGAGGGAAAACTTACCAGCGTCGAAGGAGTTCTCGCCGAACTGTTCCGAGAGCTTCATGAAGTCACCCTTGACGAAGGAAACTTGCTTTTCGAGGCCAGCTTGCTTAGTGTACTTGCGCGCGCGACCGATTTGAAAGTCATTGTTGTTCAAACCAACAATCCGGACGTCGGCAAACCGCGCAATCTCACGCGCAGGACCGCCTACACCACAGCCAACGTCGAGAACGCGCATGCCAGGTCGAAGACCCATCTGTGCCGCGAGATAGTGTTCATGTCGAGCCAGCCCAGCCTGGAAGGCTTCGCCCTTGTAGAAGCGGCAAAAGTGGAACGAGCGTGCCCAACCGAACTCATACAGCCCCGTAGCACCATCGTAGTAACCTAAACACGTCTTTAGAATGAGCCCCGTCACGCCAGCAGGCCCACAGGACACTGACCATTGACAACATCGGTATAGCTGTCGACACGGTTGTCGGTGTCAGCCTTGTCATCCTTGGTGATGTCTTTTTGCCAGAACTTGGTGTAGTTCTGTATACGCTCATCGACACGTCCGTCAACTTGGGCAGGCATTTTTCGGCTTAGAGGACATTACTCGGGTCAGGACTTGGGACAACAACACATGCAAGGGAGACTCACCAGACTGAGAGAAGGGGTAAGGAACGTGACACAGCAAAGGAGTGGACTGGGTGACAGGATGAATGGCCGACTTTATAGTGAGTGAGAGAGCTGAATTTTGGCCGAAGCGAGAAACCACACCATGTTGGCGCGGCCAATCAGAATGCGCCCCCTGCAGACTTTTCCACGGTGAATGTCGTCCGAGGCTATTCCAGCAGCCTGCGCGCTTATAATACTGTATGGCCGCACAAACTCATATCACTGCACGAGTCCATCACAGGCGGCGCAATGCATTGCGCATCTTCCATCACGCCATCGGACAGGGCACATGTAAACGGGCACGCTGGGAACATTCCCAAGCGTTCATTTGGCAAGAGCAGTAATACTAACATCCGAACTAGGTCGTAAAAGTCGTAAAAGCCGCAAACATCGACAGGAAACGTAGCAAGAATGTGTGCAGCGTGGTCAGTGACTATGGCTGGAAAAGCAAGGAATGCGAGCAAGCAAGCTAAGGTATCAACCGTAAAAAATTACCATCCTGCCGATACAATGTGGAGAGATATGTGTTCGAGAACTAGGCCTTCCTTCGGAAGAACGTGTGAATTGTGGGAAACAATGCTAAAGAAAACGAGGAGATGCCGGTAATTAGCGGATTGAATGAGTGTGAAGACAGCACGAGGCAGGACTTGATATTCTTTGACGGACTGGACTGGATTTCTACTTGGCGCTGCCGGCCTGGACCAGAAGCGCTTTCTCTTTAAGCACTGAAGGGTAACTGTTCATGAGGTGAGCCAGAGATCGTAAGTCGTCCTGGTCGAGAAGCGCAATCGTGACTTTTGGCTAATGAACGCGATCGTCAGCAATCTCCGATTATCAGCAGAATGGATGAACGCACAGCTCCTTTGATACCAAACGACTTGACGACCCGGAATCTATAGCAGAATGACAATCAGGTGTGATGTGGCGCTTAAAGCCACGGACACTTACATTTTGTCACCAAGTTGTTGTTTCTGTTGCTGGATGGGCCTATCCACCAAGCCGTCCATGAACTCGTCTGTGGCCTTCACCACCAATGGATCAGCTTTTGGTAATGGCAAACCCGTCGCCGAGGTTGAATTTGCCAATTTGATAATCTCAGATGCGGGCAGACGCGCAAGAGATGCGATTGTATGAGTAGCAGTGGTACTGACGGACGTAGTCGGGTGGCTGGGGGTAACAGGAGCAGGGGATGCGGTCGCAGACGGGCCTCGAGAAGAAAGGTCAGGAGTCTGTGGTGAAGCATCCAGAGGCGTCGCGATCTTCTTCGCTTGTGGGGTAACGGGGGGCTCCGGTAGGGACTGTTTGGTAGCCTGCTCTTCCGCGCCTTCGTCGACCTCGAGCACCATCTTCGCGTCGGCAATTTTCGCTCGCAACACCTCAACATTAAACAAACACATGGCACGTTCGCGTTTAGGCAAGCTCATGAGGAGATCGGTGAGCTCAGCAATTTGTGTTGACTCCAGTTTGGCGACAGCAGCCGTCATGCGATCCCTCTCCGATGTGGGGGCGACAGAACCGGAGGGCGACTCCGTACGTGGAGGCGTAGACAATGTCGCCGGCATGGAAATAGGTGTTGAAGGATGATCAGGAGCAGATGCGGTGGCATTGGGCGCGGTCAGATCTAATGCACGGGAATCCAGAGACGCAGAAGGAGATGAGGATTTGGCAGGTGAGGGAGATGACCCTTTCGAGGCATTGAGAGCTCCCTTGGCAGCCTGGATCTGTTCTGTGAGTTTGACAGGGTCTTGGATGCCTTGCAAAACATCTACAAGTTGCAGCGCCACAATGGAATCCACAACTGCATCCAGCTCATCTGCCGCAACATTACTCATAGTTTTGATACGCCTGCTCAGCTCGCCTGACAGGACTTCTTTCCGAACAACGGGGGACAGCGCAGAAAGATCATCATAACGCATTGGTAAGTTCAAGGTGCCTGAGAGGGCCGCCTGAATTCAGACACAGCCGTCAATAGATATCTAATGCGGTAATTAGAATGCATCACTCACAAAGTAATAGCTACCGGAACTTCTTCTGGCTCGATCAGGCCGGTCACTGTGTCCCGAAATTGGAGAACCTAATGGTGCAGGGCGGTGACTTGGGCTCGGCCACCCAGCGTAACTCTCGCCCGCTTCACTTGCCGTGGGACTGGTTGCACCACTGCTGCTCCTTGGGTGTCCATTATGCCCGGCGAAGCGCTGTGCAAGCTTTTCTTGACGCAGCTGCTTGGGTTCGTGCAAACGAACAACAAGCTGCTTGGAGCCTAACAGCACTCCGTTCATGGAATGCATGGCAGCGGCAGCTTAAGGTGTGTTAATAAGTCATTGTAGAACAAGATAAGTCAAACTACCTTGGTCAGGCATCTGATAAGAAACGAATCCAAACCCGCGACTATCTCCGTTCTCATTGCGCATCACTCTCGCACTGGCTCTGTGTTAGCGAACTCACGAAGTAAACAGAGACAACTTGACTACCTAACAATTTGGCCAAACTTATATCACATAGTTGTTAACAAAAACGTGATCTCAGTTGCGAATAAACAACGAACCTGGCGGAAATGTGTGAAAAGGCCATTTGAATCGATGGTCGTATCGATATTCTATAGGGAGGTCAGAAAAACCGAGTGGAGGCGAGATGCGCTCAACTAACTTTGATGAAGAGATTGCAAGGATCGATCAAACCACTGTGACTACTCGATCCTGGTCCAGACAGAGGCGCTAGCTGCACTTGTTGTCCCGGACCATGCACGAAGACCGGGGAACGAGGATGGTATGGCGTGGTGCGAGGTGGTGAGTACTATAGGCAAAAATATCATGTGCTCATGTTACGCGCATTCCACAATGATAACACACCTGTGTGGGGTACGGGAATACTGAGCCAGTGGGCACGAAAGTCGGTGCTGTCGCGTTGAACTCGCTGATCGTAGCACCAGCACCGGCACGCCGGGGCTGATACACTTGTACGGCAATATTCTGGCCCTCAACGTCGGCGCAGTGCATGGCTTCCTCGGCCTCCCGCGCGTCTTCTTCCCTCCAAAATTCCACCACGCCTGTATCTTTGCCGAAGGGCGACTGCGTGCGGACAGAGGCAAGCGCGCCAAACGCACGGAATAAGTCGTATAGCTGCGAATCTGTATATCCAGGAGGCAAATGCTTGACAAGCCGTGGCGAAGCAGAGGGCGGGGGCAGGGGCGTGGGAGGTGTTGTTGAAGGATATGGCGACAATGCGAGAAGGACTGGAGGCTGAATGCCTGGGATCGGACGCGACTGTAAGGTTGCAAGTGCCTTCTCGGCTGCAGACCACGTTAATGCAATGCTCACTACTCACACCGCAGGCGGCCTCGCACCTTTCTCCAAATACTTGAACTCAATCGTACCCGATAGAAGTGTGTTAGAACCATCGCGTGGAATGGTAGGCCTGAATGGTGCGCAGTTCTGGAATGTGACCGCAAGATCCTCATCTTTCACATATTGCGGAAGATTTGTGATGTACAGCACGGGCTCGTGCAGGTAAGGATGGGGTTGCTGGCCCGGGGGAACAGGCGGGGGCACGAAGTCGGTCGTCATCGTGAATGAAAGCGTAAGAGGGAGACTTCGAGCAGGGTATCTTCTCTACCGCCTACGACGAGGGGTATCCAGAGAGAAGGGTCTCAGACTCGAACAGCGTCCTGTAGCACTGCGCTCGCGCGCACAATGCGGAGGGAAAAAATGGCCGCTTATGTAAGGCGTCTGGCACGATCGGAGACAACGGCACTGACTGTTCTCGCTCTCATCTTCATGCATTCATTAAATCAACCATGGCTCAGCCGCAGAATTCATCAGCATGATCACCATAGCTCAGCGACGATGTATATTGAAATACGGGCTAAGCAGGTTTACGTCTACAGATCGTTAAGGCTAGGATGTCGTAAATGGATCGCGAGAAGATAGTATACAAGCCCCATGAAGGCAATGCCTCTGAGTACATGCAATCCCGCCTAGGGAACATATCGGAAGTCAGGAGCCTAGTGCGCAGAGGGGCAGCTGTCAGCAAGAGAACCAATTCTGACAATCTTTCCCCTTACATTATCAGCCAACTCCGATGTGTCGACAGTTGCATTTGGCTCAGGTTTACCATATAGTCTGTCCCTGCGTTGGTTCTCCAACCGATACGAGATCTGGGATACTCCGTGAGAACACCATATTTTGAACTCGTGAAAACTCACTGAGAGTATCAGGGCGACAAGTGCGGACACGAAGAGCAATGCACACGTTACTACATTGCAGTCAGCTCCAATGCATCTAGTCGGCAAGGTGGAAAATATCCCTACTAGCAAATCCCTTTCTGTTGGTGCAGTTAGCAAAAAAAAATACTGATCAAAGGAGTGGTTCCACAAACACTTACATGTACTGCGGCGCTTCCGTGGTTGGATAAATTTTAGACCCCAGCACACTCCCACACTGTCCAATGGCCATATACATAGGTATACCAGTCGCCTTCTTTGTCTCAGAGCCCAGATTGTGAGCGACTGGTGTAACATCTAGTATCAGTAAGAGGACACACTTGTTGGCAATATTACTCACACCAAGCGATGACAATACCAATTGTTGTATACGTCCCACTGGTGATGCAAAAGACTGCGAAAAAGCGAACATGGACATTATCGGGCACTGCGAGCAACAGTCTGTAGATAATCCGAAATCAGTCGAGATTGACCGGAACTCGCGCTGAACAGTACGAACATATAACCTAAGCCCGCCACAGCGGACACAGCTGCGACGAATAGCCCGCGACTTTGCAGCCGATCGGACACATATGAGTTCATGCACAAGAAGATAGCTGCCACAGCGTAGGGTGGAACGGTCAAGAGTTGCGCAAGAGCATTCGCTAAGTAGTTTGAGTTAATAGCTGGCATGGCTACTATTAAATTATTAAGTCCTCACTATAGCCGAAAGTCGCAATGATGGTTGGGAGGAAAGCGGATATTGATGCCAGAGCGCAATTTGAGCCAAAGTACAAAACACCTGCAGCATAAATCTGAAAAGAAACATGAGTGCAATCATGGAGAATTACGAACATTAGAACACGCACCCTCCAGTCCAAAAAAGCGGCCCAGATATGTTCTGTTGATTCATTACATGAGTCAAGAGTCATTGCACAACACAACATGTACTTGCTTGTATTGACGACCCTGCCGACATCTCCAGAAAGGCCTCTATTCATCCTCTCTATAGCCAGACAACGTTCATCCTCGTTCAAATATGACGTCTCCTCTGGTCGATTAGGCAACATAAACATGCACACTATTCCTAGCACGACGGTCGGTGCGCCTTCGATGATAAATAAAAGCCGCCAGTTCTCAACCGTACTATGAACGTGTTGTACGCCAAACGCGATTAATCCGCCGAAGGCACCTGCGACAGCAGCAAAACCAAACCAATACGCCATCCGCATACCCATTTCTTCTTTTGTGTAGAAGAGCGCTATAACGAATTCGAGTGAGGCCTAGTCCAAAGGACTAGTACTGGATAACGACGCTCACACATGTAGAGAGGGATACCAGGACCAAAGCCTGCCTCGAAGAAACCCAGCCCGAAGCGTGAGACCATAAGGCCTGCGTAATTGAAGGCAGCAGCCTAAGGTGTATTCAGATTGATGGAATGATTCAGCAGAGACTCGGACAACACTGACAGCGAGCGTCGAGCAGATACCCCATCCAATGACGAAGCAGCCAGTCCAGATCCGTGGCGGGAACAGCTTCGATAGGACGGTGGCTGGAATTTGGAACAGAATCTTCAGAAGCCCAGTGCGGACAGTGGCAGATTAGTGAGCCGTGGGCTGATGATCGGATAATTCTGACTGACATAGGAAATGAAAAATATTGAGCTCGTCCATCCGTATAAAGTGCCAGTAGGGTCACCGCCTAGAATGTCTTGCGGAAGACCTTGAAGTCGGGCATTACCCAGATTCGACCTGTCCAAGTCTATCACCAAATCAGTTGAAGCGCTCCTGTACAAAGCGAAGCGTCACCTGTTCACGAACATGCAAAGAGGTACAATATGCAAGCAACGGGCATGATGCGGACATCCAGCTTCCTCACTAGTTTCTTTTCTTCTAGTGAAATCCCCTTCGAAGATAGAATAATGTCTTCGACCTCATCGAGCTTGGACTCTTGAGCATCCACTTTGTCTTCCCCCATGGACATGACAGAATCGGCTGGGTAAGGATTCGATGGGGCGAGGAGAACGTAGTGATGCATTCGCCGTGACTGAAATGCCGACACTAAATGGGCGTGCGTCAAAGAGGCACCACCCGCATATCATAATCGGGTCGTCTTTCTCTTTCTGCTGCCGAAATTAGCGAGCGTGTGCGTGGACAGTGCATCAAGTGACTTCCCCACACTACGTCGATTGGCGGCGCTCACTGTCAGCCTCAGGCGAGCAGCACCCGGGCATCCGGCTCGTAGTATATCCATGTCTCGTACCTGGACTACGAGCACCACGGCTGCGAAAGAAAATGCTGAAAATGTATTGAAATCTGACGCACCCAGATCAGTTGACCTCTTCAATCACTGTACCGAAATAAAAGCCGTGACGGCAGGCAGCAGAACTTCGAATTTCGGTGATTATCTGTATGAAAGCAGGAAAGTCTTGTTTATGAATTGATGGGTTCGGCTATTCGGTCTCGTCACGAATCAAAATCGGTGGAAGGCGTTCATAGACAATTCAACCTGAAGTTGATAGACATTGACAGACGTTGCTGCGTGTAAATTGGCTGTTGCTTTATTTAGAGCATCCAAGCGCTATTTATGTCTATATATGTCGTGTCATTTCCATCAAGGTAATATGGCATTATAAAGTGATTTCTATACTGGGATTATCTATTAATTCTGGGTGTTTGTGCCAACATGCTAAGTTACCAACATTGTCGAAGGGCCACTGAATGCCCTTTGTCATTCTCATCATCCACGATGTCCGACGCCATGGACGAGACTGAACCTCCAATTGTCGATTGTGATGTTCTGGAGGCCGCAAAAGAGAATATCCAGCCTCTAGCCTCAGGACGACGCGTCACAGCTCTGTCCGCCATCCTCTCTACCCCACACGCTCAACGTGAAAGTCGCCTCGCTGCTGCCCGGAATCGCCATCGGATAAACGTCGAAGTCGCGCTGGAGGATGATGATGACGATCCATTGGAAGCTTACTGTCGATTTGTCTATTGGACAGTCGAGAATTATCCGCAGGGCCACAGTGCCGAGTCCGGGCTGCTCGAACTGCTAGAAGAAGCTACACGCGTTCTCAAGGATAATAGTGGGGGAAAGTGGCGAGGTGACATGCGATACCTGAAGTTGTGGGTGCTGTATGCGAGCTACGTGGAGAAACCCGCGATCGTATTCAAGTTTTGCATGGTGAACGAGATCGGAACAAGCCACGCGCTACTGTACGAAGCGTACGCGACGGTGCTTGAGCGGGCAGGGAGACGGACCGAAGCGGACGAAGTCTACTTGCTAGGAATTGCGCGGAGGGCAACACCTCTGGAGCAACTTGAAAGCAGGCACCGTGAGTTCCAGAAGCGTATGATGTCTTCAATCACCTTGCCTCTCGCGGCCTCTGAGCCACCTACTTCAAGTTCTACCTCATCGCGCAGGCAGGCACTTTCGGAGACAGCATCATCTACGCGCACTCGAGTGACCCGCTCTGGATCCACACGAAGTCCCACTGTGCCTCAGGACGTGTTCTCCGCACCACCACCTTCTACGACACTTCCGCATTCTAACGCGCGTCTACAAATATTTGTTGACCCTTCTGGTACTGGCGCTGCCGAGGCGCAAGGTAATTCGTCTTCGACCGCGCCTTGGCCGGAGCTTGGAACGCGTAAGTCACGCGTCAAGGAGAACATACCTGAAGTCAAAAAGGCAGCAGGAACTACCTTGCGCCAGACTGGTCGTGCACAGAGAGTGGCTGCAGCTCCTTCAGGCTCTAGAATAGCCGTCTATAGAGATCCAGAGCCGGGTTCCATAGACGAGGGCGAGGAGATGCCATCACCATCTGCCACAGTTCCTAGAGAAAAGACGAAGAGCAAGATAGTAGTGTTTCGTGACGACGAATCTGCAGCAGATGGTGCGACTAATGGGCCCATGTCTCCTACAACGCCAACTTTCGTCCCATATCGCGACGAAGAGGTATGTTTCTGTTTTCTTGCTGTTAGCTGAATGACAACTAAGCTGTTTTTAGCTGGGTACACCCTCGTCGTCGTCCGCTGTCCCTTCGTCCGTCATCAAAGTGAAAGCGATTGGATCGCGGAAGGAGGGGCCTGGCACAACGGAGTCGGAAGCATTGCGTAAGGATCCCTTCAAGAACTATGAAGCGTTTGAAAAACCTTCTGAAAGTTGACGATGTTTGACGAGTATCTGTGACAATTCAGGCTATCAGACCCTAGCTGATCTAGATCTTTGCTCTGTTCTAAGATTGCATGTTGACTATGATGTACATTAATGGATGTCAGCGTTTTTGCTTGTCTGTGATCGCCACCTTCGACGCGTCCTAAGTTCTCGCGACGCGTCTCATAAGTATACACGTGACCGTTCACTGTTTCTTCCAAATTTGGGTATATGGCCAGTCGGTGGCGACCGTTTCTCTACTCAGTCAACGCGCAGCACAATTCACTCAAAGTTAGCGAAGGAAGAATGTCTTACAAGAAAGCCGACTTGTACCCTTGCAATCCCGCGACAGCACGAGGACAAGCAACGAAGCTCGGCTCCAGTGGTGATAAGATCGTATACACCAATGGACGGACCGTAGTAGTCAGTTTTCTATTACTGTATTGACACAACACCCCCATTAATTATTGCCATGTAGATTCGTGACCTTAAGGTGCATCCGATCGCTTACATCCCGACTTTGGGTAATCCAGTCCCCTCTGATATCTCGACAGACTCCCGCGGTTGCAGTCACCTACTCAGGGCATATACAGAACACTACGATTGCTCGTATCTCGCCATCTGGATATTATTGTGCCTCCGCAGATATCACAGGAACGGGTGAATAAGAAAATCACTCGACTATGATCACAGCTCACGCCAGATTCCGATGATTTTGACGCCATGGTATTCAGTTCGCGTTTGGGACGTCGTCGGTGAGGATCAAAGCTTAAAGGGAGAGTACAAAGTCATCTCTGGTGCTGTGTAAGTTCACGTGTTCAATTTTTGCACTTCTCTCGGCTTATCTCCTGGCCCTATGCTCATCGGTATGAAGAAAGGATCTCGAGTGGGATGGGGAGAGCAAGCGGATCATTGCGGTTGGAGACGGAAGAGACAAGTATGATCTGACTCTAGTAGCGAATTAATTCGCTCAACCGTAAATTCAAAGGTTCGGACATGCATTTATGATGGACACGGGCTCTTCAACAGGCGAAATTATTGGACATTCAAAGGTGTGAATATTCGCAACTCGCTGCAATCCCTCCGCTTCATTTGATTTGACTAGATCATCAATGCTGTCTCAATCCGACATCAGCGGCCTTTCCGTGCAGCAACTGCCGCAGATGACGCCACAATAATTTTCCATCAAGGTACCTAGCTTTTGTTGATCCAGCAGGCAAGCAGAGTGTCTGACTTTGGTGATATGTCAGGTGCCCCATACAAGTACGAGAAGGTTTGTTTACAGTGTCATCCACGAGAGCGGACATAATACTCGGTGCAGACAATCAAGACGCACACCAAGTTTGTTCAAGATGTTAGATACGCTTCCACGGGTGACCACTTTGCAAGTGTCGGTTCTGATGCCAAAATATTCATATACGATGGGAAAAGCGGCAATACGCTCGCCGAGGTTACTGATAGTCCTCATTCTGGGACAATAGTGAGTGCGCTAGGTTTCTTACAGACTCGGGCTGACTTAGTTTTATAGATGGCTTGCAGTTGGAGTCCAGATAGCAAGTCTATCGTGACTTCATCCGCAGATTGCACAGTCAAGTTATGTATGTGGCCACATTGAGCCGCACATCTGTTGCTAACCACATCCATTGGTTTGATGACAATCAGGGGATGTGGAATCGCACAAAGCTATCACATCATGGTCCCTAGGATCTGGCGTAGATAACCAGCAAGTTGGAAACGCATGGACTGCGAGTGATAACATCGTCTCACTTTCCATGTCCGGTACCCTGAACATCTTCGACAAGAGGGTTGGAGACAAACCTTCCACTAAGCTTTTCGTATGTCAAAATTGCTCACAATATACCTTGTCTTCATTCATCGTCGCTACAGGGTCCTCAAAAATCCGTGACTGCTGCACTTACCCTCCCTTCGACAAGCGGGACATTCCTTGCAGGCACCGCAGACGGTCGCGTACTGTCATACTCTGACTCTAAATACGCCCCACTGGAGGGCAGTGGCCACGCTGCTCTTATTCCTGGTCTAGCATCTATCTCTAGTGGGGCAGTATACTCTGTAGGCTTCGATGATTCCCTTCGGGAGATTGAGGGCGGAAAAAGCTTCGTGTGTGTTTGGTCACTTTGTTGTATTGGTGCCAATGCTCATATTACATTCAGACCAGCTATCTGCTCGACAGCATCTCAACCTAAGGCGGTCGCAGTTGCAGGCGACTCAACCGTCTTCATTGCAGAGGTAAATGAGGTTGAGGCGATCCGCTTCAATCAGAAAGTATCTGAGTTGAAGCCCAAATTCTCGCCCTCTGCTGTCGCAGCGACAGGGTCAATAGTGGCCGTCGGTGGTGAGGTATGTTGTGCACCTTCTATACCCAAGCTTTGTTGTGAAAGAGGTTCGGCAATCAGGACCAGAAAGTTCATTTGTTCGACTGGGATGGGAAATCCCTGACGGAATCCGGTACGTTGGAGGGCAACAAGGGGACCGTAAGCGCCATAGCATTCTCACCGGATGGGGCACTCTTGGCTTCGGGCGATGTGAGTGGCCGTTTTCGTTTTCGTCTGCTGGTATGTTGAATCTGTTGTATAGTCATCTGGAAAGATCGTGCTCTACGACGTGAGAGAACGCAAGGTACGTTTCCGGGAGCACGGTAAGGGACTGAGACTGATTAATCCCTCATACAACACGATTCAGACCATCACTTCACGCTGGTCCTTCCATAGCGCACGCATTAACTCATTGGCATGGACTACTGATGGTCAGCATTGCGCATCTGGGTCTCTCGATACCCATGTCTACGTGTGGAGTGTGCAAAAGCCGATGCGCAACATTGCTATCAAGAATGCGGGCCCAGGGGGTGTCAGTACGGTCTTCTGGATTGATGACGGGCGATTGGCCAGTGCAGGCGCAGACGCTTGTGTCAGGACCTGGAGCATATCATTTCCCGCATAATTAACACAGGAAAGAACGGAATTCAAGTGTTCAATGTACTATTTTGACCCATGTACCCTGAAACGCGTACGAAGCACTTCGACACTCTGATCCACCGTGTGATGTTACAATGAATTGGCGTCGATTTACAATGCAATCATTTGGGTCGTAGGCAGACACAACAGAGACATAGATGACACTACGAAGTAGGAGGAAACGAGCAAATGAGTGGTCACAGCATGGAAACACGGGTAGATCAGGTTAGCTAAGGTGAATACAAGGAGGATGAAAAGGATCGTGTGGCTTTCTCTGTATTTCCGGGCATGCCAGTAAACCGCTCTGCGTCGCACCAACAACACTCGACATCAGCCACTTATATCACATCTCCAAAGCCTGCTCTCGTAGCCGCGCTCAGTTGAGTTCCTCCAAGTTGCTCGTATCCTCAGGCTTATCCTCCACCGCATCGAAGTTCTCCACCAAGTCGGGAACATCGTCATCGTCGTCATCCGCTGCAGCGTTTGGTGGTCGCTGCTGGTTCTGCTGAATCGCCTGGTAGGATTCGGCCAACTTGCGCAGTGACGCGAGTGAGTCAGGGCCAAGCTGGTTGAGAATGCCAGGAACGAGCTCCGTGAGCTCTTTCACGTGGCCGGCGCCGTACACGGCGAAGGTGTTAGCGGCAACAGCCGCGTGCACTGCGAAGTGATTCGAGGAGGGGGACATGTCAGCATTATGAGACGTGGTACACGTAAGCGAAAAGGCTAGGAGACATCCTGAGACTCGCAATTCGCAGGCGAAACTGCGAGATCTCGGAGGTATTGGAATGAGGACCCACCTTTTGGTGCGGTGAAGTGCAAGACATTGCCGTCCTCCCTGAACATGTTGACCTCCTCAACGCCAGGGATGGGTTGCACATTCAACTTCTTGAGTGCCCCCTGCAGCTTTTTGTCGTCCTGTGCAGTCGAGGGCTTGGTTTTCCGCACGATTTTGCGGCGCACAGTCCCCTTACCACCTGCAGACAGAGGGCGGTAAGGGATGCATACAGACGTCAACTGCGGCGGGGTAAAAAGGAGCTAAACATACCGATCCTGTTCGCTGCAGCCTGCGCTTGCAGCTTGGCCAACTTTGCGGGATCCATGGTGGATTGAGTCGTGGATCGGGGTCAACGACGGGCGGTGGATTTTTGGTGACGGCTTCGTTGAGAGGAGAATAAGGTTCAGGCCAAGCACGACCATACAAACACCGCGAAGTGCTCACGGGCGTCTCTCGTCCCCGGAGCCATGCGCCCGAGTCCGAACCGACGGCGTGACTCGTCCATCTGCGCTGCTATATAACAACAAAACCCCATGCCCGGCAAAATGTGCTTTTGCTTTCCCCATGTCTGACTCTGCGTTCTTCATCCGCCCCGCTCAGCCAGAGGACGTGGTGCGGGATTCTGTCTCTCCCGGATGCAGCATCACATTCTCATGTACCTTTTGAACACAATCAGGCTGCCATTCAACAGCTAATCCTCGGTCTGGTATGGTCCACCATACCGCGTGAATCCCCGTGTCATAATGCTCGACGCTGTAGGCGACGTATGAGAAGGCTCCAGAGTCTGCAAAAGCCACGCCAGAGCTCGTCAGTAACAGACCGATTCTGTGCGATCTTTTGCTAACGGAGAACATGTAGCTGCGCAAGAATTTGTTCGAGACACCGTATGCATATGCTCTCCTGGCCTTCACAGGATCTCCATCGGCCCCTGGGAAGCCCATAGGCATGGCAATCTATTTTTTCAACTTCTCCACATGGACCGGGAAACCGGGGCTATACGTGAGTGTAGAGCGTTCACGCGTCGACTGCGAGGGCAAATAGTCGAGTTGATGTCCTGTAGCTGGAAGACCTGTTCGTCGATGCTGACTACAGAGGGATGGGCGTTGGGAAGGCATTTTTCGTCGAATTGGGCAAAGTAGCCCAGGAAAAAGTCAGTCAAGTGTCCCCTCGGTAGCACCAGGATGACCTATATCTATGGCTCACAGGGTTGCCCCCGGCTGGACTGGTCCGTCTTGAAGGTCAATTCAAATTAAGATCCGCTTAGATCCTTTGTCTGATATTTCAAAATAGTGGAACCAACCTTCCATCGAGTTTTATGAGAAGAAACTTGGAGCGGCCGGGATGCCAGAATGGATGGGTATGAGACTTGAAGAACAGGGCATAGAGAACTTAAAGAATCTTGTTGCCAAGTCCAACTAGATGGTAGCCATCTTGAGTAGCCAGGCTATCTGTTGAGTAAAAACGTATGTAGGAGTAGGGCTAAAATACGGGACGCAGCCTCTGGATATAAAGTTATTTTTAGGAACATACCTCTGCATGAGACAATCAAATACTGCAAGTCGCAAAAATAACAAGAGGAGAGATTCCAAGAGATGCAATGTCCGCTTATCAAGCTACTGACAGACAATCAACATTGCTGCTGAGCCATGACTTGCGGCATCGCCAATGGATTGGCGAGTACGTCATGACACATGCACTCTCCACGAGCAATGAAACGTGTGCCCATGTATGAGAATGCACTGTACAATTATCGTTGACCTTCATGATTTGCGCACAATATACAAGAGCAAGCGGGCCTGCGCGATATACCGCCAGGGTACGCCAAAGCGCCTCACAATCAGACGCCGTCATAGCTAGCACCTCCCGCCTTCATACATCGAAACTGAATCAATAGCGCCACCAAGTACAGCTAGGGCCGTCTCACCTTACGCAGTCGAACAACGATCGGATCCTCCTTGAGATCGTCCTTCTCTCGAGCAGGCACCTCGATGGAGTAGACGCGCAGCACCGACTTCACGTCTGCTGAATGCACGGAAATCTGCCCCGCACGCAGATCAGCGCAAGTAGAATTGGAAAGCAGATCGGCAGCTACGAACCTTGGCTCTGCGCATCACCTTGCATCCAGGCCCGATCCACACGATGAGGATGAATTTCTCTCTCTTTGATTCTTTGTCGTTCGCGTACTGAATGCGCGCGTATGCGTATGAAGCCTTTGAGTCATCCAAATGTTCTCTGAGCTCCTGCAGGCCTCCGGAGCCCGTAGCGGTCAGAACAAGCTTGTCGGAGCGGTCAGACTGCAAGTGACCCGTCAAGTCCCATGAGAGAGATATTTAGGCAGATTCAAAGGGTAGTCTGGCGAACCTCGTAGTCGATGAGCAGCCAGCTCGTCTCCGTCTTGTCCGAGCGGACGTCCTGGTATGCTACGATTGCATCCGGTGTCACGAGATGCAAGTCGAGACGACCGACGGTTACCCACCTTCGTCAATCTTCGGGTCAGAGACGTCAGCCATGGCAAAAGGAGTGCGACGGATGAGACAAAGAATCAAAGAGGAAGGACAGCAAAGGCGTGGAGGCGGACTGTGTGTATGAGTGTAGAGCAATCTCAGTGTGCTCACCCAAGAATGTCTGGCCAAAACCCAAGGCGCGGAGATGGGCGGAGATCCAATAACAATGTGTTAACTCGCCTTTTCCCGGAAGAATGTGCAAGGACTTGTTGCATTGTCTAAGTTATCTATCTATGCTAATGCATATAGATACCAGCTGAATGAAGGAAAGCTTATGCGATAAGGTGATCCTTCCGAACGTTTGGATATTATCAGATATCTGCATTGATAGCTGTGCCACCAAAATAGGAAATCGCATATGCACATTTAGCCAGCTGAGATTCAACTCCAAGAAACTCGCATGAAGGTAGCAATGCGCTTACCAAGCGCCCATCAACATCTTCATAATGCTCTCCGCCTTCCGCTGTTTTAGACCAACTCTGCCGTCCGCCCACACTCATGCGAGTTTATACAGCGTCGTTGCAGGCCTGGCGCGTACAGACTGGCGTACTGACGGACATCCAGCTCCCCAGCCGGTGAGCTTGGACGACGTGGACTACGACGACACCTCGCCGAGCCCGCACTCTCAGGTGCCCCCACACCGCCGAAAGCCTTCCAAAATCCCCACGCCGCACGAGTGGGCAGAGCACCGCAAGTCCATGAAGAAGGACTTCCCCGAAGGCTGGGCGCCGACACGGAAGCTGTCACGCCAGGCCATGGACGGCCTGCGTTCGATGCATGCGATGCACCCGGAGATCTTCACCACGCCCGTCCTCGCGGAAAAGTTCAAGATCAGCGCAGAGGCCGTGCGGCGCATTCTGAAGAGCAAATGGGAACCGACGCGCGAGGAGCGCGCGCGCTTTGCGGAGAGGGAGCGGCGGAACAGGCAAAAGTGGATTGAGGAGAAGAGGATGGAAGAGAGGCAGAAATACATGGCACAGGTGCAGGAGAGTGGGCCATTGAGGAAACCTAGCAGAAACGATCGCTTGATGTTCGTTTGAAGCAGTAGGCTCGAGATGCATCGCGGTATCGAGGTGGTTCTTCAAAAGAGTCAAGCCGAAATTGCCCCCGAATCAGTAGTACTCGGAGTTGCGCGCTGCAGGGAATGATGTATGCTACAGGCAGGTCATGCATGCCTTGTGGCTCGGAAGTATTATACAGAATTTACTAGTTTATGATATTACAGTGTCTATGATCTATCACTGTCCTTGCGTCTTGTCAATAATGCCACGTTTAACACGCCAGCTTATACCGTATGTAACACAATGTGCCTGTCGGTTTGCAATGCAGGCTGTCGTTCCAATCTGGCCTCGGCAAAGAACTGAGCTGGTGACCCGTGCTGTCAACGGCGGTAAGATCAAACCCAAGTGTGAGCACGGCAATGACCAGCTTCAGCTGCAACTTGGCGAGTCGCTGGCCGAGGCACACGGTCTTGCCTGTTTAAAAATAAAAGAGGGTTCAGAACTGAAAATGTCGCTGATTGAGCCCATCGCACACCTGCACCCCAGCCAACATAGGAGAATGGCATCTTGGACTCTGGCCGCGCTGGATCGAACTTCCAGGGATCGGGGTAGAGTTCGGGGCTGAGGTGGGCGTCGCTGAACGGATAGACGACAAACGTTCCTGGTGGAACCGTCTTTCCCGCCAAGTAGATTTCAGGCCCCGTGTTCATGCGCATCGCGGTATGTGGCTGCGCGAGGCGGAGGGTCTCGCGAATGAGGGCGTCGAGCACGGGCGTCTCACTCTCCCAGGCGTCCAGGGGCACCGTGGAGAGAGATGCGGATAGCTCGTCGAGCGCGTCCACGTCCGGCGAGGGCGCACAGATGTGTGCGTGGTCAGATATAAGTTGACGGAGCTCGGCAGTCGCGCGCTCCTTCCAGTGAGGGTGTCCGGACAGGAAGGTCATGAGCCATGAAGCTGCATCGACGCGCACATGTTCAGCGTCTAGCCAGCCTCGGTCTTATTCGACACACCTGTGGTTCCTGTAGATCTAGCGCCAGCGACCAGTAACCCCATAATAAACTGCAGGGGAGATCAGCTATTTCGATCACGAGGACACTGAGGATGCTCACTCCTACGATCACCAATTTGTCGTCCCCGTTGTCGAGTAGGAGTTGCAATGTGTCGTCCCTGGTAGTTTTCCCGTCCCTTCGTGCGTCAATGGCCGCACAAATTATACTGTAGATTTTCTTTGTGGCAATTATCCGTCGTATAGCGCTGGGACTTGGGAACCACGGGAACATTACGGCGGCGGGGGTCATTGCCGCGTCGAGAGTATCATATAAGCTCTTCAGACGGACGACAAGGTCGGGGTCGTCCGCCATTTCCGCGGAGGCGAGGCTTCTGACATTGGCGTGGAAGGTCAGCTAATATAACGGCCAGGGCAACTGTCATCAGATTATCGTTTACGAAGACAGCTAATGTGGGATCGCCCACCTGAGGAATTAAATCAAAAGGGCTCAATATGCCGGAATGCCCCCACAGTTTTATGTTATGTTGCAAGTCTTGAAGAATAGTTGGTATCACTGTAAAGCCACGAGATGAACGACCATCATACTGGAGGTTCATGTCGAGAGCTCACGGACATCGTTCCAGACGGTCGCTATTCTGGGCCATAGCCAGGCGTTTGTAAATGAGAGATATTCGTCGGCTGGCGAGATCTACCGTCACTCCAGGTAACAGTGGGATCTGAGGAAATTCAGCATACATCAGCAGAACATTTTCGTGAATCCTCACCGCGCCGGATAATATTTTGAAGCCCGAATGAAGGTCTAATTCTCTGGACAGGAAGAAATCATGCCTGGCTGCCGCTCCAGAGACCACGACAACCGACGTCTGTACAATATTCAGACACCAAAAATGTGAGGGATAATGTACGCACACTGATCAGTTTGAATGTATACACCGATTGGCCGGTGAGTTCGAGGCCACGTCTAATAAAGTCAAAACGTTTGTAAAAGAAGGGCAATACTGTTGTTAGTGGGCATTCGGGCAATGTGACCGGCGCATTGCCATCCTCCTTGGAGGTTAGATGCCAGGTAATCCACAGAGAGCATATTGCGGAGGGTATGATGCAAATGACACTGACTGCGGCTGTCTCAGACATGCACGCGGACAGAAGGACAAGCAGACCGACTATGGGATACATGGCGGGGGAAAGGGTTTGGCATTGGGACACGAAGCTGGGCGGGCTTTATAGACGGTGGGATATAAACCGTGATTCGCAGCGCTCGGCACGGGACAAGATACGAGCGGAGGGAGGGCGCCGTCGAGAGTCGGATTCTCTGAGAGCGCTGGGGTGGGCGCCTGAAAACGACGTACGGTTCTCGATCGCCACGGACGAGCATTACAGTCAAGTACGCTGCCGATTCTAGTCCATCAGCCGTTGCCGTTGCTACGCTGGCTGGAAGCCCACCGCCGTCCTGTCCTGCTCGGGTGATCTCCCAGCCTTGTTCAGTGGCAGCGCGAGGGCCCAGGGAAGAGACGGGGCGACGGAATGTCTGCGGCCTCCTGCACACGACAAGCGTCGGCCCCGATTCAGGAAAAAACCGCGGTTAATCACAATTTATCAGGCGCATCAGCCTGTCGAGAATGACAGTGCTGGTCATGGCAGAGACAGCCTCTGATGGTGGCAGATCAGCCCCCGCTCAGACCCCATCAGGCGACACGCATCCAACGTCACACCGCTGCCCGCAACAGGCAACTGTAGAGTAAATGAAACCCGTCCGTACGGCCTCTGCTGGACAGCGCCCGCAACTGCACCGTCCCTGTCGCCGATATTGCATCAGATGTAGGCCCAACTCCGAAGCAGTCTCGCAAACGCACCAGTTCGCCTGAGGGTGGATCACCCGCTCCACATCCGCACACAATCGAGCCGTCGCAACGCCGGATCTGATCTATAAGGAAGGGGCCCCGGACGATTCTGGGCAAGAGACAACAAATTGAGGGTCTCCAATGACTTGCGCGCCTGACGGGATTCTTTCGTAGTCAAATACAGCAATCATGGCAGCAATCTCCGAGCAGGCCCTCTCACCGGCGAAGATCTAGCACGCGGACCCGTGGCGCCTGCATCTGTGGACGGTCGAGAAGCTGCCCGAGATGGGCTCCACGGCGCGTGCACATATTCTTTCCATCTATTATCGACGAGTCTCGACGACGGACAGAGAGCATACTGAACAAAGCAGACGGCGGAGGTCACGTCGAGCAGCGCCCTATCCGGCTGTGCCAGTGGTCGAACGCGGTCAACACGCACGCATAATGTGCAAGCGCCGCCAGGACGACGCAGATGTGGAAGATCTGATGCGACGCGCCAAAGTGGTCGAACCTGCCGGGCAGAAAGCGCTCCGGGACGCGGTTCGCACTGCAGCCGCATCCGCGCCACGCGCTAGCAGTCAGCATTCTCCTCGGGCAGGTCGGGGCCGGAGGAAGCGAAAAGGGCACTCACTACAGCAAGGCACCACTGATGTATAGCAGCCCTGACGCGAGCAGCCACCCGAAACCCATCTCTGACCACAACTTGTATATGCCGTGCGTCACCAGCCCGTGCGCAACTGGAAAGACCGCACAGAGGCCCAGGGCTATGAACACCTTTGTCCGTGCACCGCGATGGGTGGGCTTGCGGTACTCGGGATCCAAAACGATGTACGCCGCGCCTGGAGCCAACCGAAAAACCGTCGTCAGTCTCGCGACCGAGTGCCACAGGAAGCTCGCGTACCCATGCCGACGACGACGATTAGGGAAAGATACAGAATTTGCAGAGGAGTATCGCAGAAGAACTCGTAGTATATGCAAGGGAAAAATGAGCCCACAGTGAGGACTGCCAAATTCGTATTGAACGCCGTGGAGTTAGAATCTAGCGGTGACGAGAGAGACGATTCTGATGAGACCTTACCTACGATCCCTGCATAGTCAACGGCATTGCATCGCAAGGACACCTTCCGGTGTGGGATAAGGGTGTGAATTCACAACAGACTCCCGACGGCTTAATCCAGGAAGGACGAACCTCATGCGAGTGGACAGAAAACGTGTGGTAGAACGAGCTCGAGAACAGGCAAAACACCGCTGAAGCGAGAAAGATAACGAATACGGCAAAATCCGCCCACGTTGTCGATTCGTAATGTGCAAAATACACGCTCGGGAACGTGCTGAGGAACACTATGAACAGGAGGCCACCGAACAAGTGGGTGTGGATGTTCACTGAAGCGTCGCGTAAGTCAATGTCGACCTTGTATGGCAGTCTATCAAATTGGGAGACAGGATACCTGTTTCATTGTGTAGGTCTGCAAAATACCGAGGCCGTCAAGACGGGAGTAGTCAGTCACTTCATATTGCGTCACGTCGGCCTGGAAAGCCTGGCTGCTACGTACATCCAAATATGGAGTATGCACAACCGCGCCAGCTGAACTGGACCCTAGAGAGGCATCAGTCACTTGTGCTCATATAAACTGACATGTCAGAACAGCCACCTAGAGAGTGTATGAGCAGAATATTCAACAGCCGAGGAACTGGGCTGTCTCCGACGAGAACAAACTGACCTTCTATACCCCGTCAAAATGTACTCATTGTCCTTTTGCCATGCGGGTATCTCCAACCATGTCAATGTCCGACGATCCGCTTTAGAATCATTTGCAGAGAAAACGGGCTCGCTCGTCGGCTTTGCAACATCCTGCGAGTGTTCATGGATCTCAAAACGCACCGGAAGGGAGAGGCTCTCACTGATGCTACGCCGTACCGTGTGCGAAGAGACATTCCCGAGGGTCCACTCGAATAGCCAACGCTTGAGACCGATGTGGCGAACTAGGTACCGGCTGATGGCCAGGGATTTGTGAACGAAGTAGCCCAGTCACCACCAACGGGGATCAAGATGCACAACACTATGCTAAAAATACGGCAGCCTCGGTCACGCCTGCGTTCAATGCTCAAAGCGCTCAAAATCGGCTCTTGCATGGATGCCCGGGCGCTCGCTCCCCCGCACGAGCCGATCCAGGCCTCGGCGCAACATGAGAAGCCTACCTACCCCCTGACACCCCCCACTCGAGTCCGACTCGCAACCAATCACTGAATATCCGACCAAGCAAGCACCCTTCAAAATGCATATAACGGTGTTAGAACAAGCACCGGCCCTAGCGACGGTGCCTCGGCGAGACAAACGACCAATGGTTACAGACAACCGGAATATATTGCAGCAAAACGATTGGGCGCCGGTCCAGTAGAATACACATTGTCATAAATCCAAATGAATGATGCGAGACACGGATATCCAGTGGATGGTAACTTGCGAGCAGATGTAGAGACAATGATGGATGAGATCGACATGACGAGGGGGTACTAGTGATGCAATGCAGAGGTACCGGCTTGACAAAACAAGATGTGTTTAAATACAAGTATGCACATAAATGCGAGGAAAGTTCCATGAACACGTCATTAGGAAATTGGTAGTGGTGAAGCAAGTACCATGGACGGACGGGCCGTCGTCTCAAGCAATTGTGATGTGTTCGTGGAAATATAGCGCGGTGGGATGGCACCTTCGTTCAGACGACCATGTACCGAACTTGGGTCCACGTCAATAGAGGATACTCTAGATATCCAAATCAGAGAACCGATCCACACTAGACCCTCGGAGGGTCGCATATCGTTCGCCAGAGCGAGAGGGTGTAGAGAAGGTGAATGCGGAGTATATGCGTTTTCGTTCTGGTGTCGAGAAGATGGCAAGGCCGGCTGGGGACGGCGAGGATGATTCTCTTGAGGAGGGAGCGGGCGAAGGAATTTTCTCAGGTCCTTCCTCTGTTTCAACCAATTGTTCCTGCTCCTGAATCGACGAACGGCGTTCAGTATACGTCCTATTGATCCGTGACTTATGCATACCTTTGCTTCTGGTTCCTCCTTGGGAGGGTCCACAGGAGTAGCATGATCCTCAGGGGGAGGGGATTGCTCATAAGCCTTCGATAGATCGGCCAATGGCATGACCGTCAATTCGTAGCAGCGCACATCTGCGGCTACTTGGGAGAGGCGCTCCGACTCTGTATCCTTCACAGGTTCGGCATCAACCTCCTCAGTCACCCTCGGCAGCGACGGTGACCTCCGCGCACGACTAGGCCCCACGTTCCCGTTCCGCTTTGAGGTCAATATACGCTTGACCTTCTTCTCTACCACAGCACGTCCTGTCGACGAAGTGGACGTTGAATCCGCCGTCAAGCCGCGTTTTTTGGCCTCCTTCGACTCCTTTTGCTTCTTGCTAGGCGGAGGAATGTGTAACTTGGTAGCGAGAACGTTAGTTTTGCGCTTCTTGGTCGTCGGGTCAGTGTTAGCGCGAGCACCAGTTGTGGGGTTGATGTTCTCCTTGTCAGGACAATAAACAAGCAGAGGACCTGGAGGAGGAGGGGCAACTGCGATAGGAATGGGAAGATTCACATCATCGGACTCGGTCGACTTCGAAGGGGATGGTGGGGCATCGTCCTTGAATACCACAAAACTGCGAACAGCTGACGCCATGATCTCGCACAATCAATAAGTCAACGGCCTAACAAAGCGGGGAAGGAGAAGAGAATGTAAGAAATACGCAAAAGGAAGATAGAAGTGTGTACACTCTGCGCGAAAGCAGGACGTGTCTCGTGCACGGACGATGTTGGAATTCAACTTGAAATGTGGTGGGCGCAAGCGAACTTAATGTTCATCTTTTGAAGCTCCGCATCTCCGATGGACCACAGACAATGGCCTGCCACAACTTCTACATTGAGTAAAATCATCACGCGCACCTCTGTAGCCTAACCTCATATCAGGGTTACGTTGCGCTTTGCGCCACAACGAGGGTATTGTGGCAGGCAAGAGCCACACTCTCGAGATGGGTGTTCATTATTCTTGTTTCGTCCCTCAGTGTGAATCTCTCAAGGAGAAATATTCAAGTCTTTCAGTTGACGAACAGCATGTTTGTTATCCCAGCTCCCCAACCGAAGCATCAACCTCTGGCCCAATTTCTTGACCGGTGGAATCATACTGAAGCGGACAGCCTGTATACTGCTGCCTCGGACGCCATATTGCGTTCTGTACTTCACATCTTTAATTATTTTGATCCACTACTGATTATATTTCGCAGAGCACTTCAAGGAATCAATGCACGGGTGACCCGCTCAGTCCATCCGAATACAAAGGGATTTTGGTCATGAGACACGCAAAGCAGCTTCAGGCAAAGCTTCAGTATTTTCGTGGACTGCTAGATGGTGCTACCTTGACAGGTAATCAGGCATCATTTGTCCAAAAATGCTCTGTAGAATTATGGAGCACATTAGAAGCCATCGATCGCCACTCGAATGATATTCATGACGATAGCAACGTCGACGAACCTCAGTCCATCGAAGTGCATGACATTGCTGATGCATCCGTACAATTCAAGATCTTGCCAACCATAGACTCTGGGAGCCACGGAGGGTGCAATACGAGAACTGTGTCGGAGAACAACGCGGCGCCAAATAATCCTGCGATTTTACCACCGCTTTCAAGCTTAGGTCTGAAGTTTTCGAGCCAATCTAAAAGTACCGGGGAGCAGATCAAGATCAAGACAACGACAGTCGCACCTTCCTCGTCGCCACATCCAGAGTTGAAATCATCGGCCCAAGTGTTCGGCGACAGGCATACTGGTCCCTTCGCAAAATGTGCACTTCCTCCAATATCGTCGTGGTATTCATCTTCGCCCACTTCACCGAAAATCTTGCATGGACCAACGTCCGTCCTTCCTAAGACATCTGGGACTTTACCTGCTCTCATCGCCCATTCCCATCTTGGTCCAAATACATACGCTAATGCAGGAAATAAGCAAGATACCGATGCTATTCTTACTCGGATGGCTCCCAGTGATGGACGGCACAGACAAAACTACTTTCACATACCAGGCGAATTCGATGAGCACGGATATAGTTCGCCAGACAGTCTTACGGGGAGTATTTCGTCGTGGCATTTGTCCGCATCGTGGTTTTCACAATCTCCCAAAACAAGACATAGAACGGATACGGTATGTACGATTCCGTGGCGACTTGAACATTAGCCAGTCTACCTCACCAATCTCCATGCACCGTTGCGGACCCGAGATGTCGTTGGCTTGTAGTATCATGTACACTTTAATATAATGCGATGCGGTTGTAAGCGGTTTATAACGAATATGTAAAGCACCAGTGGATAAAGAAATGCACCATAATTCGCAAGCACCGCAACCGGGTCACCGATCGCCTGGAATGTCTAGACCTGAATACTTTCCTATTATATCGATCGTTTAAGTGTTCAAACCCCGATGCGTCTCCGCTCATACTGTCGACAGCTGTCGACCTGGTTAGATCACAGAGCGGCCGGAGACTCTGTTCTGAACCCTCGTCTATACACTTGAAAATCTGCTCATCTCTGCTCTTTGTCGTCTGATTGTTCCATGAATAGGTCTACGAAACCATACAGTGTTAGTGCAACCTGCCTCCCCTATTTTGCGGCAACCATGGCTGACGCCCTGTGCTATCTAGCGACCGGCACCTCGTCCACGAGGTTCGGACGGCGAATGGTTACACGACAGGGCACCAATCGCCCCTGAAGTTCAAAATGTCAACGGATCGTCGACCAATGCGACTCCCAAGCTTATAGTGTCAAACTTACACTATGAGTTGACAACCAAGGATCTTACTGTACGTGTCACAAGCTGTGCATACACCACGATACCCATACAAATTTGTTGTATTCTAGCAAATCTTTGGGCAAGTAGGCACGCTAGTTCGTGAGCCACTCATCAGGGTACGAAACTCGAAATGCACCACGTTCACCTGAGAGACACCGATCCCGACCTCTTTCGCTTATTCGTCCTATAAAGTACGACCGCAGCGGCCGGTCGTCCGGTGTCGCTATCATCTCATTCGAGACTACACCAGAGGCAACAGCTGCAAAGCAGCGTTATGACGGGAAGCTTGCTAAAGGTAACCGTCTGGTTTTTCCTTCACACGTCTGTTGCGTCGGATCTTTCTCACCAACGCGGTCGGTTTCAGGACAACCCATGTCCATTGCATTTCATCAAATGCAGCACCCAGCAACTCGAAAGGGCCGCACCACCACTGGGTCATCCCTACTCAATCGGATACAAAAGCCTCCCCTTCTTGATCGCCTAAGTCGCACGCAAAGCGAACCACGCGATGTTTCCAAGTACGTCAGCCAGGGTGTCTTAGCTGCAAGCGCTCATTTACATGCCTGTATGTTAGAAAAAGTGGACCCGGGCCTGTGAGGACAAAATCTCGTCCTGTTAGGGAACCTCGTGCCCCGAAGAAGCCAAAAACAGCAGAAGATCTCGATAAGGAGCTGGACGCGTATCTCAAAGACGATGCTAAGCCTCCGCCTGCAGGAGTAGCGCCGCAGGCCAACGAGGATGTTGACATGGTCTGATTGGTTATTATGGTATTTTTGATTGTTCTTTGACTATTTCGCTGTATATATCGTATTCTGTATCGTACGTGTCGTTGCTAGTGTCGTTCAATAGTCTGCCCATTCATGAGTATAACCTTTGTGAGCATAGTGCCATGGATGAATAAAGATCGCGTTGGTACATTATTCATGATGAGGGTGCATTACAACTGCTAGCATTGCTCGTGCAATATGCAGTGCACCAGTGTCTTGTGAGTAGCCAGCGCATTCAAGCGCAAACCTCCCATCTTCCGTTACCGATGCACCACACCCTTCCCTCTGTCTTGGCCCACTCAAGAGTCTCCTCTATAGCCCAATCACCGACACGAGCCCAGCGTGCATCACGGCGTAACCATGCAAGGATCTCTGCGCACGTTGGACCTGGGGGTGGCGCTGGGGGACCATCGAGACATGCATGGAGATCAAAGGTCGGACGTCCCCGTGAGCGATTCTGGGCGGATACAGCTGCATGCGCCATAAAATCCAGAATGGCGCGTTCCACGACCCCAGCAAAGTAGGCCGGCGTCAACGGAATATATGCCTCTTCTCCAGGAGGAGGATCGCTGAGTTCTCCTTCGTGGTCCTCGACTTGAGTGTCAGGGCTAGTTGTCGAGAATATGGTGCTTGTGCTGGCGTTCGTTCTCCATAGCGTATCACAGGCTTGAGTCAGAGAAGGCAAGGGCAGTGGCCGTACAGGCCCGTCCCAGATGACAATACTTCCCTCCTCATATAATTGGCGAATGGCAAAGCGGAAGAGACGTTTCACTTTTGTATCTTTCGACTCTCGCGACGTCTCTTGCAATTTCCTGCTGCCCCTTTCCTTGCTTTGGCTTGGTCCCGCGTTCGCGCGTTTGCGTTCCTCTCGGGCACGTCGCCTTCCCTCAGCGTCTACTACGCGGTGGGCGAGCATCGCCAGTTCCGGAACGCGTCGGAGATGAGAAAGCGTGAAGCCACAGATTCTGGCTGCTTCATCGCCACCACCTCCATCTTCATCCTCTGTATCTGTACCTGCAGACAACCGGCTTATTCTGGACGACAGCCTTGAGGGCCGGGGTGTCTGGTCCGTTACACCTGTGAGGGCCCGCCCGGGGCGCGGGGTTTGTTCTTCACTAGCGAGGCTCGTGGGCCTGGTCTGTACAAGCTTCCTGGGCGTCTCAAAAGCCAGTCGATCACGTACAGCGGCAGCGTGCATCCGCTGACCGCTTCGCGGCAACGGAGAAGGCGACACCGATCTGCAGCTCGAAGGAGATCTACGCCGGGCGCTGGTGTGAGGCACATGATCCATGTAATGCTTGAGGTAAATGCGGAACGTATTCGCGGTAAGATCTCGTGAATGCAATCGTGATGGATATCGAAGACGAGGAGGGGACTGAAATCAAAGGATGTTAGATAGCGTGAATTTTCGCGCTCGGGTAAGAAAATGTAAGAATTGACTTACTTGAGGGTTTCGACCTCTTGAAGACGATGAGGCAACAGAGATAGGCGAGCCATCGTTAGATGACAACACTGAAGACGGAGTTTGGGGTTGGGATAGTATCGTATTGTGTGCAACATCATCTTTTTTGATAGATGATTCTTGTCCAGCCAAAAAGGGCGCTCTCCATTTCCCCTTTCCCTTATGAGGGCTTTCATCACTCATTTCAGCGTTTTTTGATTCAATGCGTTCCGAAAGAGCTAAGGAGCATGGAATAAGGAATGGCCCTAGCCCGGACGCAAAATAGCGACTGCGATGCAAGTTGACTACGGAGAGCCAGTGTGAAGGTTCATCGTTCAGGGATGTACAGGGTTCTGCAAGCCAAACACCAAGTCAGCTCGAGAGCTCAAGTCATAGGGTCAGATGGAAAGCTGGAAGACGGCCGACAGGCGTTCTGACCGTTGTTGTCAGTGATCGGGCACCGCTTTTCTATGCACGGCGCAATTGTCGTGACCTGAGAAATCACGTACTAATTTCATCAACTAGCAAAAGCCGCCCTTCGCCTCTCTTTACTATTCGGCCTACGACGCCGACAGACGTGCCTACTTGAGCGATAGGTTTCTGTAATAAGTTCAGTGAAGAGCGGTTATTATCGGAAGTGCGTGTGGGCTGTGGACGAGGAAAGCATCGATCAGCAGACGCCAGTGTTGGAGCCTTGGAAGCCGTAGAAGTCTTATTTGCACTAGAGCTGGAATGAGGATCGGTCCTCAAGTGATTGGATACGGGTACAGACTGAGCCGTATGCGGATGAACGCAGTCAAGTACTCCTGAGCCATCGTCCACTGGCACTTGCATATAAATCAAACAGCACAGCGTAGCAAAAATGTCACTCACATGAGTAAATAGTTCGACGCTCGTACACTTGCACACCAACCAATAGACCGACAAGATGTACAGTCCTGCAGGGAACCCGGCCCAGCCAAAAATATTCGGCTTCTGTTACACGATGCATTTCAAACAATTGGTCAGACTAAAATTATCTACCACAAGTGGCGAGGAGGGCGGATTCTACCCACCCTTGTATCCACTATCACGCATATCCCTCACATCTTTGACGAAACACGGCGCGACAGCATCCCGCAAGAGTGTCCACTTCCATATTTCTGCAGGTGTCGGTAATGGAGCATTCGTATCGACGAGCTGCGTTACAGATGCGCTAGTACACTCTACAGCCGTTGTTGGTGCGGGTATTGATGGTGCGGTCACTGTGGCCCTGGATGAGCTGAATACCGCCAGATGGTCGTCTACACGCCGTCGTTTGGAGGGAGAGATGATGATAGATGATGAACGCGTCATTCGCGCCGTCTTGCCTGTTCGTGTACTGTCGCGTTGCGAAATTGTTTTCGTGGAACTCATTGTCGTGAATGTGCCGATTCGTTTGATTCAGGGATTAGCAGGAGATCAGTCGTGTGCCAGCGATTTTGAGATGTGTCGACAGGAGAGAACATAGATGACGTTGAAGATGTCAATTTATCGAGCATTCATGAGGACAAGTAAGATAGTGTATTAGCCACTGCACAGACGATATGCACCACACAACAGATTCCCTCGTCGTGTCAGCGGAACCGAAGCAAAACGGTCAGCGAGCGTCGTGTTGACGAGCTGCCTTCAAGGGTTTGGAACGCGTGAGGACCACAACGCGTACACGTGCTGCCTCGTACCAGCCATGTGACCAAGGCGCCGAAAGGCTCAACTTCCGACTCCCGAGTGACAGTCTCCGACTCGGACGTCCGTCAAGCCTGCAAGGCGGACTGGAAGCTGCAAAGAAGTTGAGGCCAGCGTTATGTTGGCATTACCCCTCGATATCTGATTGAAATGGTACGGAGATTTAGACTGTTTGAATGAGTTTGCGCCACTGGTGTTCATTCAAGCTCTGTCAATCATGCGGCAGCTGGCAAGCTAATTGGTGGCTAGTCAGGTCTCTACCGTATGAGCTTTCTGTACTACTAGTAGACTCCTGCTGACATCATGATCTATGTAGATGGAACTTATGACTCCAAGAATTGTTTCCGACAATTTAGTCACATCTTCCTGGCGCTCTCTTTGCGGTGCCACTTATTGCCAACAACTTGAAATGTAGCGTCACAGTCTACGCAGGTATGCGTTTCCCCCATCAAGCCCAGTCTCGGACCATCGCTCCTGTATCTTCTGATTTTTAAGGGGTTCATCTCCATCGATCCCCGCGTTCCTCTTCATCATCAGTTTATCCCAATCTGCGTCTGAAGGGGTAACGCGCCTGCCAAGCCTCATGCTACCTCCGCTCTTGCGTCTCGTGGTCATGGACGTCGGTGTCGTAGCCTAGTGCTAGCTAAGCTGCTGAACCAATTCCAAGGGACGTTGTGCCCGCCACATATCCTGAGGTACACCGAGAAATCGCCGCAAAGTGTTACTGGGCGGAACTGGTCTGACCCTGCGTGATGTGGACATCCCTGGCCGTCGCGGTAGATGGCGCCCTCATCCTCGGGCTGGAGCTCGAACGGAGTCTGCTAGCGATTGAATCTACCGGGTCTTGGTCATGGGCTTCTCAACCAAGCGACATCAAATATCCAATACCGGTGGCCACGAACGCGACTGACTGCGCTGTTTCCCAGCCCCCCTAGATGCCTCAGATACACGCACTGCATGTTTTATCGGGTACCAAGCCAGCGAATAAGGAACCAAACCAACTACATGCTACAAGTGCAACGAGTTTTAATAATCGCTTTGAGTACATTAATACCTACTAGTACGCTGTCATATCGACTTTTCCCAGAGAACAAACAGGCTGCACACGCTATCAGAAGTAACCTGCCATTCTCGGGAACATAGACGGTGCGTGATGTTCAGTTCCTCTTGTATCCGTCTTTGAAGTCTGAATTCTACACACATGTAAAATATCTCAGCTCTCACACACTGGCTGGCGGTTGGTACCAAAAACAGCACGCGCCTTAGTATATGTTTTCCCCGCATCATTCTTCCTCTTTGTCGGCGCCGGCTGTGCGATATGGTTGGAATGATTCTGGGTCTCGTCCGAGCCTTTCCCCTGTGTCGAGAGGGGCATACTACGATCAGCACAAACCGTCGCATTCGTAGATTATAGTGTGGCTTACGCTCGACATCGTCAGCGCCTCTGCAACGATGCCTCCTGCCTCTCCCTCCTTTCCCGGAAGAGGTAGACGAGTTGGCTTAGGCTCATGATCGGGCATCTGGTGCGCGAAGTTGTGAGAATCTTTAGCAGGATTGGGCGGCACGGTCCCAGGCTGTTGTTGGGCGTGGCGCAATTGCCCTACGGTGCCGACAGAACTCGTCAAAAGCTGGCTCATGGGATCGGAGGGGATAGGGACGCACAGGTGGGTACCTCTGACAGATTCTTTACTTCTGCAGGGTTACGCTTACCCTGGACATGAAACTGCGCGAAGTAAAATCCAATGAGGCCTGCTGCGACAACCGACATTCCAGCAAGCATTGTCTGTGTCTGTATGGGCTTCAGGCGTGGCGAACAAGATGATATGGCTCACGGTGAGGCTACCCCCTTGACTGACTGGCTGAGGGGCTGTCCCAGGAATTTGAGCAGGGTGCGCACTCAATTTCGTCCCATAATTCCTTACGATCCTTGTAGAGGAAAACACAGAGCGTATCATGACCTGGAAGACTGCAGTTTGTGTTGGTGGTGGTAAACTTGAACAAGGACGCTGTCGACGTCGACGTCGGCGGGCCTGCTTCGGGGCGGCCGGCGACACTAGGACGGCGACGGAGGCAGATCAGTGGCGACTGGGCGGCTCGGGCCGATGTGGCTGTCTATGACGCAATGGCACTTCGATCATCCCCACACCCCATACACGCGCAGATTGTCGATCATGCACTAACACCTTGCTTGTACGCGAAAGACGCCACATTAGCGCGAGTACTGGTACTCTCAGACAAAACGACGAGTTGTGTCTGTTGCCCACTAAGGGCTAGTCAGCTTGACGCTATCGATTTCATTGTTGGTAGCAGCGGAAGAGAGTGGTGTGTCAACCGACTCAGCTACCGGATCCTACCATCACCAGCACAGGAAACTGGTCATCGAATGCTCCAAGGTGGAATGCGGTCTCACCTCGTATGTCTGCGTTTATTGTTGTCATTGGTACTTGACAACTGTCTAACAGAACCTGTATAAATATTCACAGGCTATTTATAGCATACGACCACCTGCGGGGCCGGTAGTATACTACAAGTCTCCGCTTAGAGGTCTCTTCCTTAGTGGTCGATATCGGTCGCTTCGGCCCTTCGGGTCTTGCATCTCATGCCCGGCTGAGCTCCACCACGCTATTGTCACAACTCGAACAGCTTCTGTACCGATGAGTGGTCCATCATATGCAGGTAGTAAGCTTCACTGACAGCAGTCGCAGGTGAACGACATAATGTTCGAACCGGGCACGTGAATAATCACCAGGACAACTGTGCTACACATACCCACGGCACCCGTAATCACCGCAACCGTGTATTGGACTGCGGACACGACCACTTTTTTCTGTTTAATAGTGCAGTGGTCATCGTCACGTTATTTCGCACATTTTCACGTCTGTGTCTCGCCCAGAGTTGGCGTCAGTGAACAAAATGGACATCCGCTTTCACATCTGCTTCGTTCTTATGAGCTCGGGTCCCTGTTCGTCGAGATCCGGCGTCCCCGCTGCTAGCGTCAGTTTCACGTGTGATGTACAGTCTTTGTACCGTAGCCGTGAGATGCCTGACGCCATCATGTCAGACAGACCATCTACATTTTCATCAATTGCCGACACGGACGACCTCCACATGATGTCGGGGACACCGAGCGCCCCGAATGAGATCGCATCGAACTCATGCCGAACGGCACACTCCAGCAATTCAGGAAGACCCTTCCGTGTTTGGCAACACCATGAATGCCGCTGAGCTCCCCTCTGCGACCTTGTTCTCGCGGCGAATGTGTCCAGCAGCGACTTATCTTTCCCAACGAGCCGACGTGGGCGTAGGACCACATAGCGCCCGTTCGATCTGTGCTTCGTAAATTCTCGCACTTCTGTCTCGATTTAGCAACAGTCGAATTAAAGTGCTGCGCATGCCACCGGGGCCATCAGCATCACCTTGGCTTGAAAAGTTTGTCTGTTCATAGCGCTTCTGGCCAAGGGATGTTCCAAACTCCGCAGCTAGCCCACTACTCGCCGGACGAGGTAGCATGTGGGGGGCTGCCAAGGGCCAAGGAACCTTGAGCTGCTCCTGGAGGCCCTCAATGACCGACAGGGCAAGTACATCCGATGTGCAGGGATCTAGCGTCAGAATCCGCAGGTCTCACCGTCTCACGCCGCCGGGCTGGAAGCACGTCGATATGTGGCTAGACTGCACTGGTGGGTTTCGGTTTTGTGACGGCACCTGTCCCCCTCCTGATCCTTGAACCGAAGTGGACCCTCGCAGACTTAGTGGTGGTGCCTCGCTTGTTATTTGCCTGATACAGGTGCAAATGGCAGGGGTATGCATAGCTCCCGCTGTGCCCAGCTGATCAGCTATGGCCGGTGAACCAATATGCAATGGTTCCTGATTCAAGGTTTCGACCCAGCCAGAGATCATAGTGGAGTGTTGTTTGACCCGATGCTGCGGGGAAATGTGGGAAGCAAGACGGGAAATTTCTGGGGAAATTCTTCCATTTCTGCATCACATGCCCCACCCCGACTCGGACGTGAACCTACTCTGTGCTGCTGTCCATCTTCGCCTATAAAGCCTCCATGAAAGCGTCCCTGTTCGCTAGCCTGTCTATTGTGGCACCTCCCTCTTTTTCCGCACACAAGTGATCTCCCCACGATGGGTGCTGGTCCCGTAGCAACTCAATCAAATGGCGCGCATGCTCCGAATTACGAGAAGTTCTTGGACCCCAAGCGGCAGTGGTACAACAACCGGCGGTGAGTCTCGTTTTCTTCGCTTCTCGTCATGCTGTCGAGGCTTATAGTGGCACGGTAGAATCATCACCCTCCATGCATGGATTGTCCTCCTGTGAGTTCTTTGCCGCTATCCGCAATACTCATTCTGGAAGTTTTTTCCCCCTTTTAGGCTCATCACGTCGTCTGTGAACGGGTTCGATGGCAGTTTGATGAATAGTTTTCAGTCACTAGGCACATGGGAAAAATACTTCCACACCCCTCAGGGGTCTACTCTCGGTCTCCTCAATGCCATTCAGGTAGACAACATACATCTGAGTCAATAGAGTGACCTCACTCTCTGTCAATACTGTAGAACATCGGATCCCTCGCCGCATACCCCTTCGCACCATACCTTACTGATGGCATCGGCCGGCGACTCACAATATGGATTGGTGCCGCCATCATGCTAGTTGGTGTCGCCCTCCAAACCGCGGCACAAAACCTAAACATGTTTATCGGTGCCCGTTTCTGCATTGGTTTTGGTCTGACATTCGCAAGTGAGTTTATGCTATATATACTACCAGTGGTCTTCAGCTGGTCCTCTGCTTCTAGCAAATGCTGCTCCATTGCTTGTCACCGAAATTGCGTACCCGAGGTATCGTGCACAATTGACCTCGCTTTACAATTCACTTTGGTACTCCGGTAACATCGTGTATGTCTTCTTATGGTACTGATTTTCCGGCGCTGTAATTCACTGGCTCGCCTTTGAAGCGCCTCGTGGACAACGTTTGGCACGCAGTACATCGGAAACACTTGGTCATGGCGCATTCCCTCTGTCATGCAGGGTCTCCCGTCCCTCTTCCAGTTCTTCCTTGTCCTTCTCGCGCCAGAGAGCCCACGTTGGCTCATTGCAAAGGGCAGAGAACAGGAGGGTCTCAAAGTCCTTGCCTACTATCACGCAGATGGCGATGATCAAGATCCTCTCGTGCAATACGAGTTCGAAGAGATCAAGGCAGCTATCCAGCTTGATCGCGACTGTATGTCCCTATACCCTTTTCATTGGCCTGAGGACTGACGGTTTTCCGGCACTGTAGCTGCCAAGAACATCGGTTGGAAGTCACTCGTTACGACGAAAGGTAACCGAAGGCGTATGATAATTATCGTTGCGATTGCTTGGTTCTCGCAGTGGTCCGGTAACGGCCTTGTATCGTACTACCTGTCCAAGGTATTCGACACCATCGGTATTACCAACCAGACGATCCAGCTGCTGATTACCGGGTAAGTTCGCTCACTATATCGCCGGCGTTGGAGCTCAATCAGTATCGCTCGTCTAGCATTTTAGCCATCTGGAACTTGTTCTGGGCCGTGTTGGCCTCGTTCCTTGTAGAGCGCCTCGGTCGCAGGCTCCTATTCTTGACGTCTGCAGCGGGGATGCTCGTCTTCTTTACGCTGCAAACCATTTGCTCTGCCCGGTTCGCGATTACTCAAGACACAGCCGCAGCGCACGCGGTCATCGCGTTCATCTTCCTCTTCTACGCTTTCTACGAGTGAGTACTGTGGTCTGTTATCGTTCATGATGATGTTAACATGTCAATTAGCATCGCATTCACTCCCCTCATTGTATCTTATACCGTTGAGATCTTACCGTTCTCTCTCCGTGCGAAGGGCTTCAATGTGTTCAACTTCACCGTCTCCGTCGCTCTCGTTTTCAACCAGTATGTGAATCCCATCGCGCTTCAGAACATCGCATGGAAGTACTATGTACGTCGTTGTATCATATGGGCCCTGTGTTCCTGGTTGACCGTTTTTATTAGATCGTATATGTTTGCTGGATTGCTTTCGAGTTCGTATTCTTGTACTTCATGATCGTCGAGACGAAGAACCTAGCGCTGGAGGAGATTGCTGCGCTCTTTGATGGAGAGAATCTTCAGGAGCATATCACTCACCCCACGGAAGTGCGCGCGGATGAAAAGGACTTTAACGAAAAAGCATCAGCATGATTTTCACTTTGGGTGCAGGGTACGCGATAGTACAAGACTGCTGCAGACATGGACTGTGATACCATTCGGGCTTATGGGATGCACGTTTGTCTTGGGCTTGGAATGATGATACTTTCATTCTTCCATTTCCCAGATGCACGTTGGCAATGTAATATTTTCATGTTTTTTTTGGAAGATTGTACCATAATGACCTTTCACGAACCGGTGTATATTAGTTAGTATATCCTTTACGTTACGTAGCACGCGCGGCTCAGTCGTCAACGCATATTGTTCAAACTTTATAAAGCTCGAAATCAAGCGTTCTTGTTAGTAAGAGCTAACTACTGAGCGCTGAACACTAACTCGTGATACCGGGCTAGATATCAAGTTCAGCACGAGAATTCTGTCCTTTGCTCATATGCATGCGGACAAGTTAGCGTCTATTGGACAAATCCATCGCCTGCAGCTGGACGCATGAGCGACAGATAGCTAGCGGATTGTTGATAAGGCTAGTCGCAAACGCAACCAATGGGGGACAGGTGGGACTCTGGGGGTGGGTGGCCTGACTGCCAAGAGTACGTAGACATCAGATTTCGAGCGACGTATACGAAATGTTCGGTATCGTTGGAATTTACTTATAGCATCATTGCTCCATGATCATAGAGATTATTGTATTCAGGATGGGGTGACAGTTGGTCGTCATTTCATTTGACGCAAGTCCCGTCAACTATTTGCTAACTTACGTTTTTCAAGTCAATGTGGCATACAGCGTGAGCAGGAGAATGTTCAGTCCTAGCCGACAAATTTTGGCATACTTAAAATCTCGGGATCAGCAAAACCAGACGGGGTGAGTGAAAGAGTTCATATGATGGTGCACATTCTGCAAGTGAGACAATTACTACTTGAATTTCTTGTGTAGAACTCACATGGCCATATGTGGCGCGCTGAAGACGCCATCACTGTCATGCGAGCCATGGCACCTTTCAAAGGGTCACGTGGTATCATCTAAGGCGAGCACTATTGGGTGCACTGTCAAGTACAGTGGTGGTATTACGGCTGGGCCAGACCCATTGACCCAGCCCGTGGGATCAGAGTCAATGCGTGACCGACCTTTACGGCCTCGGACCCACGTTGGGCTGACCCTTAGCATCTCGCTTTAAGCGCGCACCGCGGCAGCGGCAGCAAAATAGCCATTTTGATTTTATCCATATGAGCGCTTCTAACAATCCTCCCGTCCGCAGCCTCAGCCACATCCTCCATGTTGCGATTTCTGCCTCGGATTGTTGGTCGTCCATGTGCTGCATTCGGTGCAAGGATTTTGGTTATATTTGTACGTCGCCCGTGTGATCTCTGGATAAATGCTGAAAGAACCACGGAGCTGTAGCTTGCTCTGATAAGCACGATAGCTGGGAGCCCTAAGTTGGCATTGGAGAACCATGGCGCTCCTTGAGTCCAACGCTATCTTGACGGGAGGCCACATGTCATGTCTTCTATCTTTTATCTCCTCCAGAGTTCCTGGCACACATCCTTGCATTCAAAAGCAGGGCGCCGGACTGGTGGGTATCTCGACTTTGTAGGAGGATCCCCCTTCTTCGGTCTGCATCATGTCTCCTGCTCCGCAGCTGCCCATGTACGATGACGAGAAGTCTTCGCTCGAGAAGGATCAAGATCAAGATCAACTTGATGTCATCGACGTCCAGAAACTCAAGGAGGCAGACGAGCTCGAGGACAGGATCAAGAATGACACAGCCGAAGAGGGTGAATATCGCGTCGAGGCAGCATATGAAGTGGCAACGAAAGTGCGGCTATACATCATGCAGCATGATTATTTGGCTATAGAGTTTTGTCTACTAGGTCCTGTCGGCGAGGGATGATCCCGAGCTCCCAGCGGTTACCTTTCGGACGGTCTTCCTAGGGCTCGGCTTCTCAGCGTTCGGCGCGTAAGTATGTCCTTTCAATCGCTAGCTCCTTGCTAAGTTTTCGTAGCGTCCTTGCTCAGATCTACTACTTCAAGCCGCAGACGCTCTTAGTTTCCATTCTACTTCTGCTCGTACTTTCATATTGGTTTGGTAACGCTATGCACATGCTCTTGCCCTCGAGGGGGCTATTCCGGTGGCTCAATCCTGGACCATTCAACAGCGAGTAAATTCATTTCACACAGATCCGCTTGGTGATTAACTGTACTTAAGTAAAGGAGCATGTTGCGATCGTCATTATGACCTCAACTGCGTCCACTTCCGCAACTGCGATTCAAGTGATCTCTGTTCAAGCACGTACGCACAATGTCTCTCACACGAATTATTTAATTATGGCTTACACGATGGGCAGTATTTTACGACAACAACATGGTGCTTTTTTCTTTTATGGAAAATATGAAATATTGTACTGACTATCCGTCTAATAGAATGCGGGCATTGCAATCTTCACTTTGATTGGCTCACAGTTGATAGGCTATGGATATGCTGGTCTTTTGCAAGACGTTCTTGTGAAACCGACCAAGTGCTTCTGGCCCTCGAACAGTATGTCAGCATACCATCCCTGTAGTACACGCCATTGAGTCCATATCCAGTTTACACGGCCAATCTTTTCCAGGCCTTGCATTTCGACAGCCAGATGACCTCCAAGCGCGTACGCCTATTTTGGACAATATTCGCAATCCTTTTCTGCTGGGAGATTGTTCCCGAATGTATGTCTCGTCCACTGTCGTTGGTTTGTAATCGCACCCTAACGAGTCACTTCATCAGGGATTTTCCCTCTCCTCACTGGGGTATCCGTGTTCTGCTTGGCCGATAACCACAGTGCAGTTATCAGGAACATCTTTGGTGGAGCAGACAACAACGAAGGCATGGGCCTGCTCGCGTTGTGCTTCGACTGGAACTATATCGGGAGCTCCTCAATGTGGCAGCCGCTCTGGTTTCAAATTAACGCGTATATTGGGATTTGCTTCACCTATATCTTGATGTCGGCGGTCTACTGGGGTAATTTGTGGAAGGCACAGAACTTCCCATTCATGAGCCAGGCTATCTTTGTATGTTTGCTCTTACTGGACAGAAGGCAGAACTGACATTTTTGTACTCCCAGGCAGAGAATGGAACAGAGTATGATCAGACTGCTCTGTTGACTAACGGCAAATTTGATCCGAACAAGTACAAGGAGCTCGGGGTACGTCAGAGTTTCGAGAGATGATAGGTCATGACTGAAGTCTGCTTTACCCGAATAGCCTGCCTATTTCGCTGCCACCAATGCACTCGGACTGATTACGGCAAACTTATCCTTGGGTGCACTTCTGACCCATGTTGCTGTCTGGCACTACGACGATCTGAAGCCATTTATTGTCTCGCTCAACCCTTGGAATAAGTCCTCATATCTCATTCACGATGTGGTGAGTTATCCTCAAATATCAGTCTGGTTTGTCGTTGATAGAGATGAAATACTCTTCAGCACTATGAGAGAATGAAGATATACAAACAGATTCCTCGTTGGTGGTACATAATTGTACTATTTGGGGCCTATGGGATGGCACAAGCAAGTCAGTCAATCCTGGAATACCGGCAGCTCCGTGTTGCTAAATATTTTCGCAGCCAATTATACTGGAAAGTCTGGATTGCCATGGTGGGCTCTCACGGTGCTTCTGTTCATCGGTTTCATCTTGTGCGCGTTGTATGGCACATTGGCTGCGACGATCGGGTTTTCCAGCAATGCTGCAGGCTTTTTCGAGATGATCACCGGTGCATACGACAGGCTTAGCTTAATCGCAATACTCTTCTCACCCTTTTATAGCATATATGGTTCCTGGAAATCCTGTCGCAAACATGTACGGTGCATTGTATGGAGGACAACCCATCACGCAAGGTATCGCTTTCTTATCTGATCTGAAGCTGGGTCAATACGTCAAGTTGGCGCCTCGGGTGACTTTCTGTATGCAGATGTCTGGTGAGTAACGTTTTCTCTCTCTGTCTCTGGCTTGTTGAAGGACAATTGATCCTCGTATTCAAAATATGTTTCAGGCACTGTTATTGGGGCGCTCTTGAATTGTATGTATCATCTCCACCTCTAGGCTTTTGACATGTAAATTGAGCATTGAGCAACTCCAGACGTTATGATGCTATCTATCATCGACGCACAGAGACCAGGTGCGCCTACTGAATACCTTTCTCCGCCCCGGTTTGGACTCACCTCCATTGATACAGCACTTTTGTCCATCTCCGGGACTCGGTGAGCTGCTCGCGAAGATTCCAACTTCAAATATCTAACTTCAAATAGTCTCTGGTCCGGCCAGAACGCGCAAGGATATAATTGTGAGCTTTCTACTTCTCGAGTTCCAATCACTATACTGACACGAGGGTGGTCAGCTAATGCTATTGCTTGGGGAGCTCTTGCTCCGCATATGTTCAGCCCGCACGCTACATATCATATGGTGCCTCTATCGCTTGTAATTGGGGTCTTCCTTCCTTTACCATTTTATATCGCGGTGAGTGGATCGTCCTTGGCGGCTTGTCTGGCCGACGGATTGATCCGCTTTGGACAGTATCGCATTTGGCCAAAAGCCGGTTTTGAACACTTCAATACATCTATCATTATGCTTGTGAGTCTGATGTCTACACTGGACTGACATTGACTGTAGTTCTGATTGTACCAGTATTCATGTTGGTTGGCAGTTGGGGTTAACACCCAAGTAAAGTAAGTTTTTTTGTGTCCAGTCCTTTCCGACTTCGCTTATGTGCCCAAATATAGCACAACTATGGCGATTGGGATCTTCGTACAGTGGTGGGTACGCACACGTTATCCGCGTTGGTTTGTGAAGTACAAGTACGTGCATTCGAAGCCCCCACTAACGCGTTAGCACTTAAACGCACTTTCGTTGCAGCTACATTGTTGCCGCTGCCATGGATGGTGGCACCCAAGTGGTTATGTTTATTTTGAATTTTGTGAGTAATTCTGTGGTTAGACTGAAGCAGTGTTAGCTTATCATACAATGTTCTAGGCTGTATTCGGTGCTGCTGGAAATGCACATGCTTTTCCTCAGTGGTGGGGAAATGGCACATTCTACAGCCATCTCCTTGAACATGAGTTATTGAATTCCCATGTCAGACCTCAACCTGTCTGCAGATCGCTGCGTTCCACCACCGCAGTGAAATAAGCCCATTTTAATCTAGGAGCTTATTTACGAAGTTGACAGCATGGATATAATTGTTATTGTGTTCTAGGACACTGTTTATGAGTCCCCTCGCGTGAGCTCACTGGCAAGCCTCAACTTGAAGTCCTCCTTGGGTCGATAATTAAATTTCTTGACCTAAGAACATTGACCGGGACCCCTCATTAAAGAGCCGATTGTGAAAATATTGAGCCATGCCCATATTGGCTGTAAAGAGTAACTCCGATCGTGACTGCTCAGTACACAGTGCTAGCAAATCTAAGTATTCAACCAAACGCTGGCCACCGCCATCAAGCAGCTAGCGGGGCCGTGGCTCAAAAGCGGATATCTGAAAAAGAAAAGTCGTGTCGCATGTAAAACGCATACCTCACTGGTCTACTATACCCAAGCAGAGGTGGTCCTATCCAGCTTAAAGTGTATCTACACGCAGCGGCAGACCGAAACCTGCAGACCCGTAAAGTTGCAGTGTCCTGAATTCTGAGATAACTGTCACTGAGCGCAGAGAGGTCTCTCCACGGGCATAATTCGGTATACATTTTGTCACCTTAGAGTGGAAATTGGATACATAATGTCGTGGGATTTGCTGTGCTTTTGCCTTATCCTACCCATAGCCGCTCTCACAATTTCGCATCGTTCTCCTTCATATCCACGATTTGTCATCATGACATAGACACAGCTGTTTTGGGGGGACGTGTCGCCTAAATAAAAAAACAAACGCCCATAGCTGTGGCACTGACTTCACAAAGACCGAATTGTGAAGTCAGTATGCCAACATTTCACGCAAATATATATATGCAGCATTAATATAATGGACATAATTGTCCATTTAAAATACATTTCCAACGAACACGAGCAGTGTCGGCCGTGAAACAGTGTCTCCATATCGCGCGAGGTCTAGCGCCAGCGCCTGACGCACTTCGAGTAATTAATAATATCGCAAGAAAATATGGTCACATGCCATAATCTCACGGGACAGTGGATGGAAATACCTTGCTCGGAGGGTAACTTACAAGGAAAGCAAGGAATCTACAGACCGGTGAGCCGTGTTATAGTTCAATGAAGGCGAACTTCCGAGTGAGCTCCCACAGTACATTTTCTAGCTAAACGAGCTCAACGCTTGCTTTGCAAGTTTGCCAACCTTTGCGGGACTGTATACAGACAGGGAAACATTCTTTTCACGCCAGATGGTAACTCAGTTCTGAGTCCTGTTGGGAATCGGGTGTCGGTATTTGACCTTGTAAAGTACGTTGCGCTCTGTATTCATGATATGCGGCCAGTCTGCTGATGACGATCAGCAATAAGTCTCGTACATTCCCGTTCGAGAACCGGAAAAATATTGCAGCTGTCGCGCTTAGTCCGGATTCGAATGTGCTAGTCAGTGTAGACGAAGGTACGGTCTGCGATGTTCCCCAATACAAGTCACATACATAGGCTCATCGTCGCTATCGTAGATGGTCGTGCTTTGCTAGTGAATTATCGACGAGGGGTAGTGTTGCATCACTTTAATTTCCACAAGCCCGTGCGGGCTATTAAATTCTCTCCGGACGGCAGGTGCGTTCGCTCCGCTTTTACTGACAAGCAGCACCTTCTGACCTCATTGTAGGTATATCGCAGTCACGCACGACTCTCACATACAAGTCTGGCGGACACCAAACCATCTCATCCGGGAGTTTGCTCCGTTTGACCTCCACCGGACATACACCGGCCACCACGATCAGGTTCTGAGTATCGAATGGTCACCAGATTCGAAGTGAGTTAAATTACCCATGTACCCAGCCAGTGGCCTCATGCATATAGTATAGATGTTTCATCACAACTTCTCGTGACATGACTGCTCGACTCTTCACCGTCGACCCCGTTGAGGGATTCCGCCCCAAGACATTTGCTGGTCACAGAGATATTGTTATCAACGCGTACTTCTCAGCGGATGCCAAGACTGTAAGGGAAACACTTTTTCTAACGAGCATGTTTTTGAAGATGATTTTCGTCAGATCTATACAGTCAGCCGTGACGGCGCCGTGTTCACTTGGAAAGCTAAACTGTCTAAAGATGATTCTGATTCTGATGAATCCGTTCCAATGGCTTCCACACAGACAGTAGCCGACTCCATTGCTCATACTCGTTGGGGTGTTCACAAACGAAATTACTTCAATCAACCCGGAACAAGGGTCGTATGCAGCACGTTCCACCGCGTCTCTAACCTCCTGGTTGTCGGCTTTTCCTCAGGTGTATTTGGCCTTTGGGAACTCCCCGGATTCTCGAACTTGCATACGCTGAGTATATCACAAGAGAAGATTTCATCTGTTGCTGTGAACTCCTCAGGAGAATGGCTTGCTTTCGGTGCAGCAAGACTTGGACAACTTCTCGTGTGGGAGTGGCAGAGCCAATCGTATGTCCTCAAGCAGCAAGGGCATTTTTCAATGATGAACACCCTCGCGTATGCGCCCGACGGTGTTAATCTCGCCACAGGGGGTGAGGACGGCAAGGTCAAGCTCTGGAATACCTCATCCGGATTTTGCTTCGTAACATTCAGCGAGCATTCTGCTCCTGTGAGCGCAGTCGAGTTCGCGAAGGCAGGTCAGGTGCTTTTTTCTGCATCCCTCGATGGTACGGTGCGTGCAGCGGATCTGGTGCGATATCGTGTCTTCCGCACCTTCACGTCACCCACCCCCGCGCAATTCGCATCCTTGGCAGTCGATCCTAGTGGAGAGGCTGTTGCGGCGGGCTCGCAGGACAACTTCGAGATATGCCTTTGGAGCGTGCAGACTGGGAAGCTCCTGGACGTCCTCGCCGGACACACAGCACCCGTGTGTGCGCTCGCCTTCTCACCTACCGGTAACCTGCTGGCTAGCGGGTCATGGGATCGGACGGTGCGTCTCTGGGCGGTGTTTGGACGTAGCCGTGCCGTGGAGCCATTCCAAGTGTCGTCAGACGTCCTGGCCATTGCGTTCAGACCGGACGGTAATGAAGTAGCTGTGGCAACATTGGATGGGCAGCTGGTCTTTTTTGACGTCGTTGAGGGGAAACAAACGGGTATGATTGACGGTCGAAGGGACGCTGCGCCTGGGCGGAAGGCGGGCGACGTGAGAGTAGCCCCGAACGGCGGGGCGCAAACTAGCCTGTGCTATACTGCTGACGGGCGGTGTATTCTTGCGGGCGGCCGAAGTCCGTATGTCGCGCTGTATGATGTCCGTGCGGGTGTGCTGCTCAAGCGATTCCGGACGTCGGAGAACCTGAGTGTGGACGGGACACAGGAGATGCTGGATAGTCGTCGGGTTACTGAGGCTGGGAATATCGACCTGATTGATGAGAGGGGAGACGACAGCGATGTGGAAGTACGAAGGGGGAGAGACGAAGAACTGCCTGGAGCGAAGCGGTCCGACCTGGCGAGAAGGAGAGTACGAGAGGAAGTAAGGACTTCGTGCGTACGCTTTGCGCCGACAGGGCACGCATGGGCAGCTGCGACAACAGAGGGTCTCCTGATCTATTCCTTAGACGAGGATGTCGCCTTCGACCCAGTGGATTTGGCACTTGACGTCACGCCACAATCCGTGCTATCGCTCTTGTCTTCCCGCTCCTTCCTTCCCGCCCTAATCACTGCTTTCCGATTGAACGAGCGCGCTCTAATCCATAGAGTGTTCTCGGCAGTCCCGAGAGATGACATTCGTTTGTTAGTTAGGGGTCTGCCAAAGAAGTATGTCACCGCGCTTGTAAGGTGCATAGCGGAAGCTTTGGAAGGCAGCCCACGAGTGGAGTTTGTTATGGCATGGGTCACTGCAGTGCTCGGTACGCATGGGAGGTATTTGAAAGAACACTCTGGAGAGAACGGCAGTGTTCTTCGCGCGTTGCAGAAAGCGTTGAGCGAGTTCGAAGCTCTAGTGGTCAACCTGTGAGTACACAGGTCTTTCCTTGTTTCTTTTCGCAATCTGCAAGCTGATGGATGTATCTGCGGCAGATGCGAAGAGAACAACGCGACTCTTGCGTTTCTTGTGGACCAGATGAAAATGAAGCAGGTCGAGGAATCTATAGACGTGCAAAATGCTGCGATGCTTGAGGCGTAGCAAGTTTTGACGGATGTCCATCTTAAAAGTACCATACTGTATGCTACTACAGGTTATAGCAATCTATTACAGATCCCTAGAATCTTGCCCTTTTTACCCGCAAACACCGTGAAGTCATAACAACATGGCAGCTCTACCCCAACAAGAAGTCAAGCTGCGATCATACCGGCTGCAATTAGTGCGTTGCACCACTGCGCTGGCGCGTGACGTCACGTATATATTCTCCTCACCTTGGAGCTCGCACCTCATCGTCTGTTCATAATGACGTTGCCATGCAAGTGCCAAATGCTCCTCACAATCTTTGTTTATTATACACATACAAGATGGGCTCAGCACACTTCATCTCCCAAGAGATCTACGACAATTGACTGCGATCATCATGAATGTTAACGAAACCCATCGTAGGCCCGTACGGACTCAGACTCAGATTGGTCGTGGCGGAAACCCGAAAGTGCGTCCTGGTTTCTGCCTGATCGCTTTGTATCTTACCGCACGAACCAGAAACTTTTCGCTGGGGTTGCGGTCGTTAGTGCAGGACTTGGACTTTTCTGGTACACTCAGAAGTGGGATCATCGCAAAAAACAGGAAGATGTGCGCCCTGGGGCTATTCCCACATGGGAGTATCGCATGAATCAAGAGCGGACGGCTGAAGGACGACCGGCAGACTCTCTCACCCAGCATGTCTCCGGCGTGGAACCTGTCTCGCGACCTAAAGACGTTCCTCTTCCAGGATCGAACGACGACACGTCCGGGAGTGCAATTCTGACCGCCACACATGTTAGTATCTCGGCGATAGTGCGGCAGGTACAGCTACAACTGATCTCTCTACGTACCACAGGGCAAGGGTTCCGACCAGACACAGAGTTCACCGGAGCACGCTGACGAGCCACCCAAAACATCTCGTACAAACGACAGTGGCGAGACTTATTCAAAGGTGAGTACAGCGTGAATGCGAAACTATCTGGGCTTATGGCTGTGACAGCATCCGGATTACATACCGAAGAAGTAAATTATCACTTTTTGCTGTCGGCAGCTCCTAGAGTTGCGACTGGATGATTGTAGCCAATCACTCTTTTACATCTATACCCCCAAATAATATCGTGCTACCCCCGTTCCTACCTGTCTGCTCGTTCCAGTCTCACAGCAATAAACTGTCGACCTCCACTGCAATCACTAACAATCCCCTACCCGGACAAGCTTGCCAAATAGGTTGGGACCCGAGCCATTAAACGGCCCGCCTCAGATCAAAACGGACGTCCAAAGACAACGTCGCATGGTTCATTCTTGACAGATAAAAAGAGATCAAAAATAAAATCCTGTGACAAGCATGTAGTGTAATTGGTATATAACGGGCATGTGGTGTAGTTGGTTATCACGCTCGCTTAGCACGATCCAATCACGTGATCTGCGAGAGGGGTCCGGTTCGATCCCGGACATGTCCAAGAGTTTTTATCGTGTTCAAACAAACACATACAAGGTAGTTTTAACTATACATGAATACTTTAATCAACTTCAGCCTCACAATTCTGATGCGGTCAGCACGGGGAGATAACCCTCGAACAGTGTATCTATAAACAACACGTCGTTAATGGTGCGAAGAGACAGACAGTACGCACACTCTTTGTGTAGGATGAGTTGGGGGTGCTCGTCGAGGGCGATCGCATTGTAAACTGTGCGCGATTCCTGCGAGGGGGGCATTGGTGGTCAAGAGCAAAGAGCGGGATTGACAGTTGCTGAGGCTCCTTATAGTGCCGCGGCGCACGATGACGTCATGCGACAGGCGCGACAGATGTGCATACAGGACGTCACGCACGCGCGCGAGGTGGCGATACCATTGGCAGCGTCACAGCGATTACAGAAAATAGCAGTGTACACGATGGGTGGCGGAAGAGCTAAATGGGTCTCGAATGGCACGTCCAGTCACATTTGGATAGTCACGAAATGCCGAAGGAATCCAGAGCCATTGTGTATAAGTAGGCAAGACAGTCGGCAGCGGTGGCTTCGGTGCACGTAGTCAAATTTTGTCGCACACGAGCAATTTTATGGCATGCGGAAACTTCCTCACCAGTGTCTATTGAACAATCTCAAAGTCCGACATGATTCACATACCTCACATTCTATCACATTATATCCATTAACAAGCAGTTGTCACGCACACTGGCGACGCGGCGTGGTGCCTGAGTAGGTAGTCGTTATCAGTATATTGTGGGTCACCCCGTGGACTTCTGAAAGTGAAGGGCTGGGACGCATCTCCCGCTCTTTGTGACTTGATATATCCCATCAATGACCAGATCACTGAAGGTCACATAGGTTCCATCTCCCCATTGTAGCTTGTCACATTTTCCAGAGTCTAAATACTCCTGTGGAGCCCCTTGTCAGAAGGTGGTTTAGATGGGCGCTGTACACACTCACCTGAAAGATTATACAGAGCTGTTCTGCAATCATAATCCCTAGCCGCTGCCTAGTAGGCATATTTGTTCTCTTGAAAGCATTGATTTGACACAAGTAGGGTTTCAGACAGTTGGGAAACTGTCGCAGTATTCAGCATTGTAATCGAGTAGTGAGAAGAGTCATTTGTAAAGGTACACCTCACCGAAACTTCAATCGATGGTCTCACTGTTTCGCCGTGACCAGCAAGAGTGAGGAATGCCGAAAGATCCCCATCCACCAGGTGCAATTAGGGTGTGTTTCGTAGGTCCTTAACACGAACTCCGATCTCGTTACAGCCTTCTTTGTGCAACATGAAGAGTATCGACATTTTAAATTCCCGTGGGATTCTGACGTTTTCCAAAGTGTCAAAAGATATAATGTCCTATTTAAACGAAATTCAGGAAACGTCCATATTTTAAAGAAAGAATTGTACGCGGTTTGGGCCCAGGGGGTCCGTCATCCAACCGTCGGAGGCTCCAGCAATATTAGGAATCATTACAACCTGAAATATCAAATCAATTGACTATGTCCATTCGGTACACGCATTCACACCTCATTCAGATCAAACTTCGGTTGCACTTGCTGTACATCGGCCTGATCGGCAAAGTAATATTCTTGCGAAATATCATCATGCTATGGCAGCCATTATAATCTGCAGCAGCACAAAATATCCACAAGCTCACCAGTGAACACGGTGGTCCGCCGAGAGTATCCCTCAGTACCTGAGAAGGTCAAATCAACTGACAATGACCGCTAGGTGAACATCACATACTACACTCTGATCAGACTCTGTAAAAATTCTCTCAATCCTTGTAGAGGTGGGAGAGTGATCTTTTTGCTGCTTACTCACACAGCTCTGATTGATGAAGAGCTCTTGTAAAGTTTCGTCAATAACATATGGCCATAAGCTCACCTGATAGGATTCCTCGATATCGGGTCCGTCAGGAGGATAGTGATAGCCCAGGTAGCTGTAACTCATCGCGAGAAGTTATGACAGTGAGATGTAGGGGGTCTTAATATCCACTCAGCGGAGAGGCGTTATATGTACCTCAGACACAAGGTTTGTATCCACACAATATATTTATGTAGGATATCAGGATATTGGGTGAGGACACATAAGATTTTATCCACAGTCCATCTGCGGCAGGCCATCAGTTCAACAGAGAACCTACTTGAGGTCTTGTGGATAGAATATCCAGAAGAGCTGGGCTTGAAGCGCCTGTGCTGACCTAGTGTGCTCCGTCTAGTAATCAATGGCCTCCGACAGATGAATGTTATTAGCCGGAATGCGCACCGCCACATTTCTTCGATTTCAATCGGACTTCCTAATTGCGGCAAAAAGAGAGCGACATATTATCCTTCACAATCTGTCTTGTGCTGTTGATTCCGGTAGCTACGGACCAACGGTTGCATTAGATTAGGCCAGGAACTATGCGGTACACTGACCTGATAGAGCATATCCAGAACCGCGAGTAAGACAGCTAGTATTCATGTCCCAAACTCTGCACGCCTAGCCTTACAGGTCTAACAGAAATATCTACAGCCGTATGATGAATAAAGCATGCTATCAGTGTCCGCCTTCGGGAGCTCACTCACAGGCAAAGTCGGAGACTAGTCTGCGCAGAGGAAATGCGCCCGCATTCACCGCGTCAACCTGTCGTCCGTCCCAGGGTTGACGTTCGCGTCATTGCAATATATATAGCCTAATAGCTCATGCAGGGTGACACTGTCTGGTTCCCGCTATCCATACGAAGACACCGTGCGCGGTACAATCCTGTGGCGGCTCGTACACAAAATGTGTCAGATTATATCCATTTACCTGGTGATCTACAGAACGGAGCAGCATTATTGACGGATACTGACGTGGCGCAGGTCAAGACGCATCGGTAACACAGCACTTGCGTATTGTAAAAATAAGTAGCATCTGGGAATCCATGACGAGTCGAGTATTCGAGACCTGTGGTGTAAAGGACAGTCATACTAAGAGTAGACTCAGAAAACAGAGACGTACGTACACCAAACATCGACAAGGTCAGTGCCTTTGAAATATAGTAGACCCAAGAGTGCTACCGGTTGAATCGGAATACTCGCCAACTGATGGTCGCCTTGAAGGCCTTAATGAGTGGTCTTGACAATCTTGCCGGCCGGTTCGCATTCTCCCCGTCGCCCCTCTTTGTATCCCACTCCCTGGCTGGCTGCTTGCGGTCGAGATCCTGGGTAAACATAAACCATTCACATAGAATTGCCAACCTGTTAGACTCTGAGGCTAGTGCCGAAGGCGTGCGGTGCTAAACCTCTTCGGTGGGGTTAGACATTGTCGTCATGAAATTCCGTAAATGTTCTATACTGGTGCCAGCACTAAGGACAGGCATAGAATTGAATGAGTGTATAAGAAGTATATTTAGGCCAAGGGGAATACGTACACAATACGGGCATAAATATTCAACAAGATTGCATCAATGCGAGACCATGATTGACGCTAACCTATCGTTGTCCAGAAAATTGCCGCTCTTCTTGATAAATCTGCCTAGCTCCATTCATGATATGGTACAACGTGCCATGCATTCAGTTGCCATCTGAATAAGATCCAAGGTGAGATCCAGTGTGAACAATCATACCATCATCCCAGTTGACCATACACTGCTGTTCGACTTACAGTAGACGTCTAACACAAGGCGGAGTGGATTAGTCAACATTGAACATGATCAATAATTCGTGCTGACCCTTGGAAGGTTCTGAATGCAAGAGTCCATCAGCGAAACTGTGCATGTGATAAGCGAGTGCGTTTGATAAGGCATTTGAAGCAGTTGTCGGATCCTTACGACTACCATAGACTATAGTGTACTTCAGTATGAAGCATGATTATATTGCACACCTAGTTACCGCATATACAGTGGCAAACCGGCCAGTGGTAGGATCAACGCCTCGAGCGGACAATAAGAGGCTGCTTATGATAAAGGGGCTGACCAAGTTTGCAATGTGGGTGACGACCTCCTCAACGAGCTTGTGATGTCTGATTTTTGTTTCATTATATTTTGCAGCAGTTCGATCGGCACAACAAACGCATGAATGTTCCCCATTCCGAAGGGAGCTATGTGAAGAGTCAAACCGGCCAAAAACATGCACCGAGTGCGGACGTCCTGTACTCGCCTTGTCAACCTGGTGAGGCTGCATATATTGTTAGAAGAAAATGTTCATCACCAACGAGACAGTGTGCACTTACAGTGTCCATCATGGGCACGATCTCATTCCAGTTCACGCACTTGTATGAGACAAAGCTGTCCTTCATCGACTATCAGCGCACCAAGTCGACACCAGTATTTCACCCACAAGGATCACGGCTTTAGCTTGCTCCACGAGAACAGAGTATCAGTAATAGCTCACTTCCGGTACGCTGTTAGCGATGCAGCGATATATCGGATTGTTGGTTCGAAGACTGTCATATGAGGTGGATGCATGCGTCGAAACGTAGGTAGTTCGATCGCATACGCGGGTTCAATTAGGTCAACTGCTACTCTTCAAACCAAAAGTTATACGCTTAGATGTTGAACGTACAGTGAGCCTCCATGAGCCGCACCAGTATGCGCGACGTGCGCGTGTGTACACGACGCGGCGAAAGGTTGTAACGGCCAGCCTCCAGGTCACAACGAAGTTCGCGAACAAGATGCAAGATTTTCGTGAACGCGACATTCACGCACGCGAATAACGATCGGGGGACAATGGCAATATCGCGTTGCTCGCGAAGAATGGGATCATGGAGAGATTGAGGCCGTGCGCGGGCATGGCAGGGTGAGGAGCAAAGACATCCGCGGCAATTCCCTAAGTAGTCATGGTGGTCATGTCGCCAGGCGAACTATTCACGTCATCACTATTGCTAAAACGCCTGATATGTGCATGCAATGCAATGCGCGTACACTGTACAGATCCGCCTCACACGCCAGAGTTGTGAAGTAACTCATGGAATTCGCAAGTGGGAACACAGAGTGTCCTATCTTAAGCTTATCATGAATCCAGGCCTAGGCACATTGCCACGGTCTACGAGGTGGCGCGGTGAATTGCACCCCGGGGCTATGGTCCCAGGTTGGCCGGCCTCTTCGAAGACATAAATTATATACGAATCACGTCCATCATTATGCTTCTAGATGTGGTATACTGCGGATTCTAGGAAATACTTCCTCGTCGTATCTCCTCTCGAATTGATTGTATAACCGCGTCTGCGCTAATCGAAAATCGTTCCTCAACAGCTATCGCCTCATCTGGTCGTATCACAGGTGGCAGTGAATTTCCGGTGAATTTCCTGATTGCGCACATGAGCTAATGAGCATCAAACTTGATTGTACGCTTGCTCACCGGTCATTCCACCACGCCATGTATCTCATACCTAGTGAACGTACTGCAAACTCCTGGTCGCGCATGAATGTGCCTGGTGGGAAGAATTCCATCAGGAGGGGTGCTGGCACTTGTCCATTCTCCTCGGCGACCTCAGCCGAGCCTCCCTTAGAACGCCCAGGAAGAGCCATGAAAATACTGTCAGCGAGATGGTATCCATATGGTCCCAGAACAATCTAAAATAAGCATAGAGAATGAGTTACGTGAAATTGCCCAGCTGGAGGATACCTTACGCTCGATTTGGCGAATGCGCTCATCCTGTCCGTCCATTCCGATCCGTGAGTCTCCAAGCTCCCATTGCCGTGCACGACATGAAATTCATCAATCACACCGTCGGTCTCCAGGCTCTGCAGCCCCGCGACCAGAGCAGCGTGATCCTCGCTGTGCAGACGTGCACCAGCACCCGTGGGTTCGGCCTGCATCGAAACATACGTGACAATAGGCTTTACTTTGACAGGCCTGAATTTCTTGGCCCATACCGAAGCCGATGCGCCCTGCTGGGATGCAGGGAGTTTGAGATACGTGAGGAGAGCAGAGCGCATGGGCGTCCACCAGTCCTCTTTCGCCTTGAGTCCGACGAATGGTGCAGCCCAGCTTGGCTTCCCGTCGTCCGTGTCCACTTGCCTCTTCAGCTCTTGTGGAGGCTCAGCAGCCACATCCGGCGGAGACCATCCACGCGCCCAAAGTTCCCGACTTCTGTCTGCTGCACTACGATCCGCGATAATCACACGATCAAAAAGCCAAGGTACGTTCATGTCTGCGATATCCTGCCAATCCTCCATGTACCATATGCCAACGGCGGATAATATTGCCTTTGGCAGAAACGGGTGGATACCTGCAGAAGCTCGCTTTAGAACAAGACAATGTTGGAGGACATATATATACATACCCACGTACGACTTGATCCGCTGTGGGGGATGCTGCTTCACATCATTGCCTTCAGGCGGTATGTGTGGACTCGAGAACGTAGGAATATGCGGGAACATCAACCTCAAGGGTGCGGGTATGTCAAGTCGGTCTGAAAGCGCTAAGGTGCTCTGAGTACGGAGAAGCGAGAACAATGCGTATGGATCTTGGGATGTCGCTGGGTCTAGGGATATCCACGTTGTCCCGAATATCCTTGTGAACGCGAGGCGTCTAAATTAGTCAGAGCGGAGACGACCAAAGAATGAACACACCTTCCGCCGAAGTTTCCGAGCATCGACCGTGCTTCCTCACGACTCAAAATTTGCCAATCCTGTTCACGAGGAGGCAATGAGCGATCCGCGCTAGACGAAGCTATGGCAGCAAGCTCCGGTAACGACGCAGGATCGTCTGTGACAAGGAAGAAGGTCCCGTTCGCAACAATAGCGTTGTGGATGATGGTATAACCTAATGAGACAGCACATGAATACCAAACATCTGAACGCCATGCGCAAGAAACTTGCAGCCGACATGCCATAATATCAAGACGTACCAGGAACATGCGCCACAGCCCTTGAAACGGGAACGTCGCCTCCCCACCTCAAAAACTGCGTGTGGGCTGCTACGCCGTTGCTTAATCCTATCCCTCGGTCATCCATTCCTGCGCTCCGACCTGCCGCCCCCGAGTCGATGTTGTATACGGTGGTGTTGCCAATTACAAGTCCGGCGAGGCCATGGTCCACTCCAGCGATTTGATGCTCGTCCCAATCCCACTCGCCAGCGATGAGGGTTTCTAGTTCGTCTCGCCATTCTTTTGGTCTTCGGCCATCACGATCAAAGCCTGGGTCTCGAGTTCCAAATCCTGTTTCAAAATGTCAAGTCAGCGTAAATTATGATGACACTGGTGACTGCGTGGAATTGACAAAATCCGACATTATTGTGTCAGCACGCAAGGAATACATCACTCATAACGAGATTTAAAAAAAAGGACATAATGAGCAACAGACTAGACGGGTTACCCCGCGCATCAGGACACTTGACACATACACTGAATCCTATGGATCATAAGGGCCGGAGATGAATAGCAGCACGGATTATGATATCTGTATAGTCCGTAAAACTTGATGTGCCACTTGGCAAAAAGAAAGAGTGCGAGCTGCAACTGCGAGCCACCACACTGGCGCAATAGTCCCTGTCACTTTAGAATTGATAATGTTTGGAGATTTGGCGTCCAGGTGCAATCCTCAAGGCTCACACTACATTTTGGCGTCTGTCTTGGCACCAGAGGCTGTGGTGCTCATAATCCCACAATGCCACGAAAACAATTCTCCATAGAATGTCGCAATATAAAAGGATGCATAAATATACGCACCAATGGTGGACAGATACGACCCGCTCAACTTCGCGGGATGTATTCCAATAAGGTGCAGGGACGTCTCGAGGTTATAGGAGATTACGAAAACCGTCAGCGAGAACAGAAGAAGCGTAAGTTCGCGTCGAGTGGGTGGGTATAGCCACCCTCGATGGTGGGATAGCATTGTTCAGCTGCAGCGTCGATGTCAAGTGAAGGAGATGTCTGTTTCAAGAGTGATAGATAAATGGGTGGTCTGCTTGTGCAAGACTTCTAAGGGACGAGGAGGCTAGTGATTGTAGACACAACAAGTGTGCATCGGTCAATACAGCGCAGAGGACAACGAACAATCTGGTCGATGCGCTAGTGTGGCAGTAAAAATTAAATACAAGCAGGAAATGCAGTGAGGGAGAGCCAGCCAAGCCCAGGAAGAGGCGTGATAGGAGAGGCCGAGGGTAAGCGAAGTTAGCGAACTGAAGCGGTGGTTTCCAATTTTGGAAATCATACCGAACGCGTCCAAGTATATTCAAGCGCCTGCAGCTCGCACCTCCGACTCCCGAGTCTGACTCTCATTATCAGACTTGGTCATGTTGACGCAACCCTACTCCTAGCCATGTTCAATAGAAGCAATGAGTCTTTGCGACAAAAACATTCGCATCTATGTAACCTTTACGCCTGACCACCATTACACTCTATTCAGATCAAATCGCAAATGCGTATCCTATGCCTATGATGCGTGATAAATCAAACACTATGCTTCTATGTGCTCTCTGCGGGCTTTGTATGTCTGTTAAGAAGAACTTTAGTACAGACTTCCAACGCCTCGACCTCCTGTGGCATAGGATCTGCACAACCGGCCCAGCGGATCCTACACTGCTGATCAACTAGGTAGATATATGCAACGTGTCGATTCGCCATGCCCATATCGTCTCGCAAGTAGCTGAATAACTGATCAGGATATGGAGATGCAGGACGTCCGTGCAGGAAGACTTACTCCATATTTTGGCTACTGACGAGATATTTGTCCCACAAGTTTTCTGGAACACTCTTGCGGATACTCGACGTGAATAAAGAGACGAGCAATGATTTCAGTAGGTTCTCCTGTAGATTAATCTGGACGAATTGGTAATGGGGATGAGAAGAGAATTGCGAGTGCGTGGGTTTGATGAAGCTCGCGGTTTGAAGCTTTACGTGTCATATGCAAAACTTTCAGTCTAACGCAATAGAAACGGATCCAGCGGCACATCAAGGCGTACCTCAGATATTCTGGTGGAAAGCATAGCGATGATCGAGACCTTGCCGGCGCAAAGACTTGTAGTGTGAACATTTGGTTTAGACGTTAACGTGGTTCCAGAAATGTCGGGAAAGTACAACGCTTTCTGGTTCCGCAAATTGATGATCAAAATCAACACCAACGATAGATAGCCTTACTGCTCACATCCTCCCGTATCATAACTTTCGGTGCAACCCACGTCTTTCCACCATGTCTCCTCGTCGCGTTCAGATCAGTAAAGTAGCCTTTTGTAGCAGCCTTGAGCCTTCATTCAGTTGTTCAGTGACACAGGCCGAGGTAAAGAGCCTGGAGGATACGCACAGATGCCGACGCTTTTCCATCCTCTTTTCCTGGTCCATCAGCTCATCCCTTGTTTGAGCCCATGACCTCGGTAATGACGACGGCCTCTCGAGGACACCCAGCGGCCGTTGGAGTAATGGCAGAGGCTGTTCTGCGGCATCATCGCTCCCCTTGAGATTCCTCTGCTGGTCTTTGCCAGCAGAGACAGGCTCGGCAGATGCATCCCCGCTTTGCGAGTTTTCGTGTGATCGATGCGGACGTGTACAGGAAATAAGTCTACGCGCGGAGATACATGTTAACTTTTGATGTTTAGCTGACCGACTCCAAGATTGTGGAATGAGAGACTGTCGTTGTAGCGCATAGACCTGCATGGTGGCACGCGATCGGCACCGGCTCGCGCGTTGCAACACGCGCCAGTTGTTCTGCTCTCGCAACGTTGAATTGAGCATTGGGCGAATGTCAACACGGCTCCCGCCTCATACTTTGGACGTATGCGGAGCGTCTTCTATCTCAACAATTTGTCTAACACATTATTCAAAAAGTGCAGATTTCGCTTTATCTCCCCGGCGTACAAACGGTTATCGTAATGTCCTTCGGCATCCCTCACGCAGGTCGGATGTGATCTGTTCTTATCCAGGAAACTCTTGTGGCTTGGGGCTGTAGGATTAACCAAAGTCTGAGCCCTGAGTATCAGTCAAATTGACGGGAACGAGATGATTTGCTAGACCGTAAGTACTAGCTACAGATGATAAGCCTGTTGCAACGCCGTCATATCCCATATCTCGAGATTTGGAAACACCTTCTGAACTCCCTTATCTCTACTTCGGCTGTCTTAAAAGGTGCGCAAGACGCACTGTACGGTGTCGGAAGCCTGCAGTTCGCCCGTCTCTGCCTCGTTCTTATCGACCGCGTGTATAGCTGACGACCAGCATGACCCTTCGCCAGGCGATCTTGAAAAGGCTCGAGGTGCCCAATCAGGAAGAGAGAGTAGCCGACCGCTGGCATAATCATGATCTTATGCCTGTCGAGCCAGCTCGGAGGACGTGGGGAGTCCGACAATTCATCGAGCTCTGGATTCTCGTCAACATGAGCATTTCGGGGTATCAGACTGGGTCGTCATTGGTGGCCAATGGTCTCCTCTGGTGGCAGGCAATCATCTGCATCATATTTGGCGACTTGTACACCTTTCCTTTTGTGATACTCTACCCGCGGCTAAGATTATCTGGTTAGACTGGCAGCCACGTTCTGTACGCTCAACTCTACGTCAGGCGCGTACTACCATATTGGATATCCAGCCATATCACGGATCGTCTGGGGCATGAACGGGAGCTACTTTGCCCTTATAAATCGAACGTTACTGTCTGTTGTCTGGTGTAAGCAGCCTCTCACTTTTCGTGAACTTATGAGACATTCAACGGGCACGTTACAGTTGCAGTGCAAGCCTGGAATGGCGGCCTCTGTGTGCTTGTCTGTCTCCGCGCGATCTTCCCCCACCATGTCGACAATATTCCAAACCCGTTCCCGCCCAGTACCGGGATGGATGGGGCCCAGTTCTTATGCTATGCCCTCTTCATGCTGATCTGCGTCCCTTTCACGTACATTGAACCTCACAGACTCGTGCTCTTCTTCAAATTGTGCGCCGTCATCGTGTTCCTCAACCAGATTTCCATGCTCGGATGGGCACTCGGGACCATGAAGGGCGGGCTGGCCAGTGCAGCGCTCACGGCGGACGTGAAGATGACCTCAACACAGCTTGCATGGGCGATCTGCAATGGCATTATGGCGCAGATCGGCTCCATTGCTGCCGGCATCTTGAATGATAACGACTTCACTCGCTTCGCGAAGACTCCAGAACGACGTGCTATCACTGCCCAAGCTAGTCAGTATGGATAATCACTGGTATCTCGAATTATAGCTGAAAAGCTATAACAGTTACCTTTCCAATTGCTGCCTTCATAACAGCCCTGTTCGGGATCCTCATCACCGCTGCCACTACCGAACGATACGGAGAAGCCCTGTGGAATCCCCCTCTGCTTCTGCTTGCCGCACAAAAGGCTGGCGGCTCTGGATCCCGTGCTTCCACGTTTTTCTGCGGATTTGCCTGGGTCGTCACCCAGATGGGCATCAACATCCCCGGTAATGTAGTACGTCAGCAGTGTCGTCTGTGTGCCACATATTTGAACGGCTCACTCACTGTATTTTGCGGACAGGTTGCCGCAGGTGTGGATGTAGCGGGCTTGTTGCCCAAGTACATCAACCTGAGACGAGGAGCATACTTCATCCTCCTCGTATCTATTGCAGTAACCCCCTGGCATTTACTCAGTACATCGAGTGTGTTCCTCAACGTACTGGGTGCGTACGGTGTCTTCTTAGGCCCCATGACAGGAATGGTAAAGTACTTCTATGCCAGTCGGCTTGTGTCGGCTGTCTGAGTGGTTTTTCCCTTCTAGATGGTCAGCCATTACTACGTGATCCAGAGGCGCTACTTCAAGGTTACTGACATCTACATCGGTGATAAACGCTCGATTTATTGGTACACGCATGGTGTAAACTGGCGCGCCTTTGTCGCTTTCTTCAGCGGTGTTGCGCCGTGCATCACTGGATTTGTCGGGGCAGTCTCGCTTCACCATGTTAGCACCGCGGCGTCCCGTCTTTATGACCTCAACTACGTGCTCGGATTTGCCATCTCGTTCTTGTTAAACTGGGCTCTCCACACAATCTTCCCGGTCCCCGCGCAGCAGGCTTTCATCGAGGCCATGGAATGCGCTGACGCGCCTAAGACTCTTGATGGGCTGCAAGAAATTTTGGGGGACAGTACGTGGGAGTCGGCGTCTGGCTCGAGATCGTTCGAACAAGAGGGCGGGAAGGAAAAGGCTAGCCTCGAGGTTGCATGCGACGTGGTGGACTCACCGGGGTATGCTTCCAGCATACGTGGGGGAGGCATTTGATGGGCACTAACGCTAGTTTGTGCTCCTTCGCTAGGTCGTTCTGAGGAGATGAATGCTGTAGTCGAGCGGACATGCGCGATCCTCCAGGATCCTCGCCGGTGGTGTTCAATCGGTGGATCAGATTGTCACGGTCGGCCCGTTGGCCTTACTACCTTGGTCGATTGTGCACCGCGACCGCGCATCTCACGTGTCCGTATCGATGGTCATTCCTCAGGACCAAAGTGCACTTGCACTTTCTCCTCCTGGTAGCACTTCGCTTCTCCATATAAGTATTATTAGCATTTGTTTCTGGAAGTGGACTTTCCCGGCAGAAACACCGACCAATTTACACTTTGCGACGCGAACCATATCTTTGGGCTGTTGCGGCTAGAGTTGTTTCCATTGTAGAAGTACCCTGGAACCCCCCGCAGGCAAGAATCTGTGGGTATTTCGGTTCTTCTTGCTCCGTAATACATTGACTCTGGATAGAACCTAAAACTGGGTTTTCAACTGACGGAGACCTGTTCTTCACCGATAGAGCATCTATAGAATGGTCCATTGGAAAGTCATTTCGAAAGGCACCGGACCACTGTATTGGCACGATAGGCCACTGACATATCTTCAGCAGGGGCCTATCAGACACGCGGCGGACGTCCCACTCCTGTCTTGGCCGGATAATCTAAGCATAGCGTGCATTCTGGATTCATTTCTGTCCGTGGCGTCTGGCCACCATTAAGTCGCAGATCCGTAGTGCATTGCCTTTGCAGTCTTTGGCTTGGGGTGGTCACCGGTTTGGTCGGCGCACATGAATTGAATATTGAGGCGCGGAACTGTCGGATGGCACCATCCATCCATAACATTGGCCTCTCCGCTCTGAACGTCGGATACTGGAGCCGTGGGCCGCAGAATTCCCGGCCAGTGGATGTCTGGGAACACATTCAGACACGTGCGCCTTCGTGGCCCTTGCCTCGCGGTTCGTGCGTCCTGATCCACGCTCCCGATAGCGCCTCGGCTGACGCTGCTGTCGAGATATGTGTGCGCTTCATATCTTATGAAGTGCGCGTATCGGATGTGGATATGGTGTATAGCTGAAGCATGGGCTGCAAAGTACGAGTTGTGTCTTTTCCTGGGTGATAAGAGGCTCCCGGCCGTTGGTATGTAGTCTTCAGTCCGACACAGACGCAGACACTGTTCGTGCATAGAAAATATGGGTGCAGATTGGCTGATGCGGTAATATCATGCTGTAATTGGGCCTCGCCAAACTGCGCCCTCGTTCACATCTTTCTGTGCACGTATCAATTACGGCATTCGCCTCGCACTGGTCTAAACTGGTCTCTGGAATGTAAGTTCAGGCCATGTAGGAGGTGACGAGGTGATGGCGGGAATTATTCGGTGGGTCAATCTCAAACGACGACTTGTTGTGTCATCCATATTCTGCCTTGAGGGCGATCGCAGAAGGCTGGATGGTCGATATGACGCACTTGAGTCGACAACGTTGGAGGACGGAGACGACAGCTGAGTTGCGTCAAAGATGTGATCTGGGATTTGGCTGGCTCTGGGGAGGATGCTATATCTCCGGGGCACAAGAACGTGCGCTCAATCACTCTTCGGAATGGCCGACGATGAAAGGAAGGCCGCATCTCTCCAGGCCATACAATCTTCTGCATTAATCGGCACCGCGGATGGTTATGCGCGCGTCGTGATATGTCGGGCACCACATGTTATATTATAGGGCGATGAAATTGATTTTGGACTGCATGCACATGAAACTCTGTCCGAATTGCAAACTGGTGTGCCATGAACTGATATTTGGATGCTGTACTGAGTAACCTTGAAACATGACATTCGTACGCCTAGCGAGTGAACGGATTGGCGGACGGCTTTCGGACAAGTCTATCACTGAGATCGCAGATGTGGACCGGTGTATGATATGGATGCATTTCATGATTTCCATGCTGTCTATGTGATAAAAGGGTTTCAGGTTGGCCATGCCATGGGTGATAAACAAGCAGACTGGTGGCGACGGTCAGAAGGACGGGTCAGAGAGACGTTGAAGACAGAGCTTGGACCGCGCGGCGGCGGGAGCAAATGGTAGACAGATCTGAATCGAGATGGGGCGTCTGCGCGTTTCTCTCTAACCGCGAACGTTGACCTCCGAGTCCGAGTCCGAGTCCGCCAGCGCTGCGGACCATTGTGGCCAGCTGCTCGCCTCGCCACGGCCGACGACAGGA